>NC_134356.1:21433637-21441137 GCF_048569485.1 Anomaloglossus baeobatrachus | reverse complement strand
GCAGAAATTTCTGCAAGGCTAGTACGCAACGTGCGCACATAGCCTTATATTAGATTGAGTAACATTGACTCAGCAGCCCCTACCTTCATATTCCTGGGACTGTTTATATAGTAGGTCCATAGGGGGTGGAGCCTAGCTGAGCGTGAGACGCGACGTGATTGACAGGACGAATGAGTGACAGTTAGGGAGTTAACAGTCAGTCAGAAAAGAGTGACAAGCAGAGAAGAGAGTAAATTGATGACTGAAAGAAGGGCTAGAAATAACATAGGCCCGACGTCCTGAGCGAGGGTACCCCAAAAGAAAAGAAAGACACTGGAAAGGGGTAACCCAGACGGAAAGGGGACGCTTTAGGTCTGGCGAGAGCCGGCTGAAGAGTTCAGGTCGACACCGGTATAACGAGACCGAGGAGTATTGTCAGGTTTATCCCCAAAACCATTGACCGTTAACCTGGGATCCTAAATAAGAGGAGTCCCGGTACCCATCAAGAGTCTGACTACTAACCCCAAGCTGAGTCCACAACGCTGTTGCGGGATAGATAAAGAAACCGTGCAGCATCAGACCCCTGGGAAAACCAGTGACGAGACTAACGGGGGGTTAAAGAGGGAGTCACAGAGCCCTCAGAGCAGAGACCGAGAAAGAGACAAGGAAAGGTTACCTCAGAGAGAGACTCTGTCATCAAATCTCCTCCGAAACTTGTGACCATTGCCTTCTGGTAACCGAACGGTTTCTGCTGTGAACTGCGCAAAACAAACCAGATGCCAGTAAAAAGGACTTGTTTAAGCTGATATGGACTCGGTGTGTCATCTCTCCACCGTTCTACAGGACCCTTCAGAGAAGAAGGCAGCCATCACTGCTCGGTCGCTTCCCTCCTGGTCAGCGACCCGCCGCCCTGAGGTAAAATAGCTCCACCTGTGGGGAGCTGAGAGATCTTATGCTGCCGTCACCATCGCCTCAGAGGCCGGCTGCGGGCAGCGCTGGTATATCCCGCTTACCAGACACCACAGGTAGCGTCACGTATGTCCCCAAAATCATCCCTGTACCCCATTCCACAGCCGCAGAGTGAGCGCCCAGGGCACGAAGCCGGGACCGACCACCTGTGATAACGCCATCGAGAGTAAAGTAGCCGTAGTCCCGGCGCCAGAGTACCCCCTACCCAAAACCCTGATGGTCGACTCAGATATCCTACTGTATCCTCACCTATCCCTTGTAGACTGTGAGCCCTCGCAGGCAGGGACCTCTCTCCTCCTGTACCAGTCTGTGTCTTGTATTGTTTATGATTATTGTACTTGTCCCTATTATGTATACCCCTTTCACATGTAAAGCGCCATGGAATTGATGGCGCTATAATAATAATAAATAATAATAATAATAATAATAATAGATAGAGGGATGGATAGATAGAGGGACCCTCACACTTACCCAGATTGGTCAAGGTGGGATTCCAGCCCAACAGAAATATTCCACCTGGAATTCTGTAAGCACCTTCTCCAGGTCCATCGAAGCACCTCCAACAGCGCCTGTCGAGCTGAGCTGGGCAGATTCCCTCTACACCTAGCAGCTCTGAAGAGGTCACTATCATTTCAGGCTCACCTACAGAGCAGCAATCCAAGCTCCCATCACCACAAAGCTCTGATACATATACGTGGGCCAGATGAACCAGGACCCCTGGCACAGCTCTCCCAAACCCAACTGGATAAAATAACCAATCACAGCAGCCTGACAAGAACCAGAATCAGGAAGATGGTAGATGAGGGCCAGGAGAGGTACATCAGTGACTGGAGGACCGACATCAACACCTCACAGAAACTGACCACGTACTAGAGACTACAGAGAGACTACAGACTGGCCCCGTATCTGGAGAAAATCCCGGACCCCAGAGACCGCAGGACCCTGAGCCGATATAGACTCAGTGCCCACAGTCTAGCCATCGAATCCGGCCGACACAAGCAGAGCTACAAGCCAAGGGAGGACAGACTGTGCCAACACTGTGACCTGGAGGCCCTGGAGGATGAAACCCACCTCCTGCTACACTGCACCAAGTACTCAGCAGTGAGGGACACTCACTTCAGGAGACTCTCCCATCTCTTCCCGGATTTCAGCTCCATGAAGGAGGAAGAGAAAATATATATCCTGCTGGGGGAAGAAGAGAGCGCAGTGGAGATAGCAGCGCGGTATGTGAGCGAATGTCATAGACTTCGAGAAAGAGAACTATGATAAGCCATGGACTTCCATAGCCCCCCATCCCAGATGTGGCCCCCCAATCCCCACCCTGGATATGCCCCATCCACCGTTACCACAGTCCCCACCGTGGATATGCCCCATCATAAGCCATGGACTTCCATAGCCCCCATCCTAGAAGTGCCCCCACAGTCCCCACCCTGGATGTGCCCCATCCATCCTTCCTACAGCCCCCACCCCCCATCCCCACAGCCCCAGCCCCTAATGTACACTTGCTTTGGCAAAACTAATTTGTATTTGGTCCTGCCAATAAAGCTTATTTGATTTGATTTGATTTGATAGAGAGATAGATAGAGGGATAGATAGATAGATAGATAGATAGATAGAGGGATAGATAGATAGATAGATAGAGGGATAGATAGAGGGATATATAGAGAGATAGATAGATAGATAGATAGATAGAGGGATAGAGAGAGAGATAGAGAGATAGATAGATAGATAGAGGGATAGATAGATAGATAGAGGGATAGATAGATAGATAGATAGATAGAGAGAGAGAGAGAGAGATAGAGAGAGAGATAGAGAGATAGATAGAGGGATAGATAGAGGGATAGATAGAGGGATAGATAGAGGGATAGATAGATAGATAGAGGGATAGATAGAGGGATAGATAATAGATAGATAGATAGAGGGATAGATAGAGGGATAGATAATAGATAGATAGATAGAGGGATAGATAGATAGATAGATAGAGGGATAGATAGAGGGATAGATAGATAGATAGATATAGATAGATAGATAGATAGATAGATAGAGGGAGAGATAATAGATAGATAGAGGGATAGATAGATAGATAGATAGAGGGATAGATAGATAGATAGAGGGAGAGATAATAGATAGATAGATAGAGGGATAGATAGAGGGATAGATAGAGGGATAGATAGAGGGATAGATAGATAGATAGAGGGATAGATAGAGGGATAGATAGATAGATAGATAGATAGATAGATAGAGGGATAGATAGAGGGATAGATAGATAGATAGATAGATAGAGGGAGAGATAATAGATAGATAGATAGAGGGAGAGATAATAGATAGATAGAGGGATAGTGTTGGAAGCCAACATGGACAATGTATGTATCATAAGGAATCATTGGACTCCATATTGTATCTATGAGCTACCAATATTATCAGGACTTTACATCAAAGGAATTAACCATGTACAGTGAGGAGTTGCATAAGGCCCAGTCACACTAAACAACTTACCAGCAATCCCAACAACGATCCAACCTGATAGGGATCGCTGGTAAGTTGCTAGGAGGTTGCTGGTGAGATGTCACACTGCGACGCTCCAGCGATCCCACCAGCAACCTGACCTTGCAGGGATCGCTGGAGCGTGGCTACACGAGTACTGGTGAGCTCACCAGCAACCAGTGACCAGCCCCCAGCCAGCAGCGCCGCGTGGAAGCGATGCTGCGCTTGGTAACTAAGATAAATATCGGGTAACCAACCCGATATTTACCTTGGTTACCAGCGCACACTGCTTAGCGCTGGCTCCTTGCTCTCCTAGCTACAGTACACATGGGGTTAATTACCCGATGTGTACTACAGCTACATGTGCAGAGAGCAGGAGCCGGCACTGGCAGTGTGAGAGCGGCGGACGCTGGTAACGAAGGTAAATATCGGGTAACCAAGGTAAGGGCTTCTTGGTTACCTGATGTTTACCGTGGTTACCAGCGTCCGCAGAAGCCGGCTCCTGCTGCCTGCACATTTAGTTGTTGCTGTCTCACACAGCGATCTGTGCTTCACAGCGGGACAGCAACAACTAAAAAATGGCCCAGGACATTCAGCAACAACCAACGACCTCACAGCAGGGGCCAGGTTGTTGCTGGATGTCACACACAGCAACATCGCTAGCAACGTCACAATAGTTGTTCGTTAGCAGCGATGTTGCTTAGTGTGACGGGGCCTATAGCCTGTGAGGCCAGGCGGCCATTGTGTGTTCTGTGGTGATCTGACCTTTGTTCTATCTACATGATAACGGTTGCATCTTCATGTGAATTGAGCAGGGGCCTCTTGGAAGATGCACAGCTCCTGGGGTGTTCATGAATTGAATGCCCTGTTTATGGCCTATTAAAATGTACATTGTTAACCCATCCCTTGCTCCAGTGGAATAGAAGCCATTGTTCTGGAGATGGACTTCAAGTCTCCAACCTGAATGGAGTGTAACCTGTCCTCAGGCTGAGTGATATGAAAGACCTTTGCTATATACAGGACACATCCACAGGATCCACAGGTTTGTCAAGACCCCTCTTAATCCTTTAAGGAATTGACCTCGGAGGGCCACCTTCAGGAGAGCGGTGGCATCAGCAGCCACATGCAGGGTTCTGGACAACTCAAAAGACTGTGACCTGACTGGATGCTACTAATATGTATATGTGGAGGTGTTACAGGGATGGGCATGTATGGGCCATGTATGATTGTGTATGGAGAGAAGGGCTGCACACCAGTGACTATGCAAGGGGAATACATGTAATAGCAGAGAATACCGTGAAGAGGTGTTGGGGCTCTGTTGCATTGATCAATTCAATAGCTACATTTCTCTTTATTCATATTTCATGGCAGTAATGCAGATTCCACAGTCATTTTTCCATGTAGCTATTGTATTTTCCAGGCCAGTATTCACACAGCAGTTTCTGCTTTTCATATATTCCCCTTGCATAGTCACTGGTGTGCATACCTTCTCTCCATGTAGTGATTTTTTTTGTTTTTTGCACCCAGTTCAGACTAAGGTGTTAGAATGGTGTTCCAAAAGTTATTTCTTTATATGTTTGATTGTGTGTCTGATATAAAGGGAGCATACCAAGCTAGTCAGTCTATCCACTCCCATCTTCCACCACCCTCTCCCATTACCTTTCCCCTTTCATTGTGCCCTTTCCCTTAGTTAGGTTGTCCTTATATATGTAAGGGGTGGACGGACCCCTTACAAAGAGGCACAGTTTCCCCCCCCTGAAGATACCCCATGCAGGGGTAGATAAAGCTGCTGATATTGATGTTATTGATAAAGTGTGTTTTTTTACTGTTTAGTGGGTTTTCCCCTCTAGAGCCCGGGTGGGACAGCTGTCCCCATAGAAACAGTGCAGGGGAGAGGAGGAGCCGGCAGCTTAGGGGGGAGGGAGGAAAGTGTGATAGAGAAAAAGTTTGAGTTTGAGGCAGTCGAGTCCAGGACAGGGGAGAAGGAGCAGCGGGGACAGGGTGTGGGAGCTAGGTGAACAGCTAACGAAGAAAAGGGAAAGAGAAAGTGTCTTCTATGGTGAAGCAGAGTTGGGTGGGTCAAGTCTGCGGTAGCCGGAGTGGGAGCCCAGGTGAAGTAGAGTAGCCGGGCACATCCCCACGAGAGGAGACGACAAGAAGAGGTTTTCCCCCCAGCAGAAGTTGTGAAACGACGCTATCAGATTGTTGCCACTGTTGTGAAGATGCGTGCAATAAACATGCCTTCTGATTCAACTGATCTTCGTCTGCAAAGTCTTTATACGTCTGACAGCGTTTTCTGTACCACCACTCTCTGCCCCACCAAGCAATCTCCTGTCCCAATAGTGACGGCGGGGCCAGGGGTTAGCCTGATAGAAAAAGGGGCCACGACTACAACCCCCGAGGCACCCCCGGCACCCCGTTACATGTGGCGTAGTCGGCAGGATGCGGATTATCTGCAGGGGGTCCCGATCCAAGAAGATGAAGACCAAGTGGTGCCTAAGGCGTTGGACCAGGCACAAGACGGCGGTAAGATGGCCGCTGTCTTCACGAATACAGCGAGCGCGCGAAGAATTGGCGCCAAGCGAAGAACCCTGAGCTGGCCGGCGAAGAAAAAGAAGTACAGAGTACGCCGCCCAAAGAGGGGAGGTACTGGCCCCAAGGTGCTGTTGAAGACATGTGAAGAGGGCGGCATTACAGGAAAAAAGAGGAGTCGCCTATGCTGGGTCGATTTGATGTGCGAGACTGGGGGTGGAGTGCATACAAGAGCGGGAAAAGACGGCCCGCCTCCACCTTCTCCAGCATCTCCATTGTCCCCGGCGTCATTACAGGAAGGGCTGCAAGAAACGCCAACTCAGAGACTGACTCCGAGCGAGATGGAGACCCAGACAAAACAGCGAGCTGCAGCAGGCGCGCTGGTAGCAACCAGCCTGGGGAGAGGACGCCCGAAGCAGACTGCGACCGAGGAAGTACTTACCATTAAACTACCGGCCGTGCCAGGAGGTCCGGAGCGGCCCGCAAAAGTAACGTGGGTCACTTTCTGGGATGCCGCGACCGGTGAAACCTCTACTGAAGTCCGGGCCACCTACAAGACACAGCTACAGCCGGGAAGCGAAGCCCTGGGAGCACCTCTCCAGAGCCCGGAGGTGGTTACACCAGATAAGGTGGGTCCCCCAGCCCCCACAGAAGTTCCGGCCCCGGGAGGGCAACATACCCCGGAGTTAGAAGAAGATGAGTGGGGATTCTTCTGGGAGCCAGTAAAGCCGACGCCCCTGACCCGGCGACAGTCCCCACCGCCTGAAACCGATCCAGTGCAAGAGAGGTTACTGGCCGAGACCGTGGCCCGTGAGATGATGGCCGGTCCCCTTAGCGACGAGTTTGATCGGCAGTGCACCGTTGGCACCGTGGTCAAGTTCAATCAGGCGGAGGGCTATGGGTTCATAGAGGACGAAGAGACCGGGGACCATTTTTTCTACAACCGGGTTAACCTGGACACTGAGGGCTTGCCCCAACGGTTGCATACCCTGTACCCGGGAGAAAAAAGTGAAATTCCGGAGAGAAGTGGGATGCCGGGGCCTGTTTGCTGTGGGAATGACCCGGATGCCCACTGCGCAAGAGGCCGCACAGTGGCAACAAGAGATTGAGTGGGAAGAGTGTCAATACCGGAGACGTACCCAACAGAGACCGGTGCTGGCTGAGACTTGCCGGCCGAGAAACACGCTGGCGGTGTCGCCAGAAGTCATCACAGGACTGACCACTGACCCAGAAAAGGGGACACCGGCGGTGTTAGCAATCCACCAGAGTATGATTACGCACCCGGTGGTCGTCGTTGGTAGTCCCCAGCCGTTCCGTTCAGCGACCCCGTCACCCCCGTCGGGGGTTGAGGAGGCAAAACCGGAGACAGAGGCGCCAGAACCACCAGTCAACTACGAACCGTTCCGGAGGCTGCGCCGCTTGCCAGGTCAGTCCCTCTCAGATTATGTGAGGGCCCAGCGGGCCGAATAGCAGCATGCATACTACCCCGCGTGAATTGTAGCGACCGGAGGTGGTGGACATGATCGTGTTAAGTAC
>NC_134356.1:21251137-21428637 GCF_048569485.1 Anomaloglossus baeobatrachus | reverse complement strand
TGTAACTGCCCCTACGGGACCGTCCACCTGATCGCTAAGGGATTGTTCAAACTCACCGCTACAGGACCATTTCACCTGAACGTTAGGGGAGCGCCCCACCTGCACGCTAAGAGAGCGCCCCACCTGATTGCTAAGATAGCGCCCCACCTGAATGCTAAGAGGGCGCCCCACCTGATTGCTAAGATAGCGCCCCACCTGAATGCTAAGAAGGCGCCCCACCTGAATGCTAAGATAGCGCCCCACCTGAATGCTAAGAGGGCGCCCCACCTGAATGCTAAGAGGGCGCCCCACCTGAATGCTAAGATAGCGCCCCACCTGAATGCTAAGAGGGCGCCCCACCTGAATGCTAAGAGGGCGCCCCACCTGAGCGCTAAGAGGGCGCCACACCTGAACGCTAAGAGGGCGCCCCACCTGCACGCTAAGAGAGCGCCACACCTGATTGCTAAGATAGCTCCCCACCTGAACGCTAAGAGAGCGCCCCACCTGCACGCTAACAGAGCGCCACACCTGATTGCTAAGAGAGCGCCCCACCTGAATGCTAAGAGAGCGCCACACCTGATTGCTAAGATAGCGCCCCACCTGAACGCTAAGAGAGCGCCCCACCTGCACGCTAAGAGAGCGCCACACCTGATTGCTAAGATAGCGCCCCACCTGAATGCTAAGAGGGCGCCACGCCTGATTGCTAAGAGAGAGCGCCCCACCTGAAGGCTAAGCGAGCGCTTAACCTGAAAGCTAAAAGAGCGCCCCACCTGAACGCTAAGAGGGCGCCACACCTGAACGCTAAGAGAGTGCCCCACCTGAACGCTAAGAGGGCGCCACATCTGAACGCTAAGAGAGCGCCCCACCTGACTGCTAAGCGAGCGCCCCACCTGAAGGCTAAGAGAGCGCCCCACCTGAAGGCTAAGAGAGCGCCCCACCTGACTGCTAAGCGAGCGCCCCACCTGAAGGCTAAGAGGGCACCACACCTGAACGCTAAAAGAGCGCCACACCTGAATGCTACAGGTGCTGAACCATTCCTCTGAACTGCACGTGGGGGAGGGAAGTCATGTAACGGTCTGCACTAAGAGAGGGGGTCATGATTCAAGGACGAGTCATTGTGGTGAGGAGACTGATTTTGGAAGAGGCACCAGGCTGACTCTCTGTCCAGGCTTCCTTGTGTATCCCCCAAACCCATCAGAAGTCCCATTTTTTAAAAGATGCCCCTTAGATGGCGCAGGTGTAAGAGGGTCCCCTAATCCTCCGCCCGTCTGTAGTCCCATCAGGATGTCCTTCCAGGTGTTGGCGGGCAGGTTGGCATGGGCAGCAGTAATACGGTCTTCCGGGGGCTGTGGACCAATCAGCTTCCCCAGTTTCCTTTTCTGTATTGCCCCTTTGTTAGAGTGAAGCTGTCTGCCCCTGACCTTCGCGGGGGGCAGCGACCGGGTGCTGGCGGGGGATTTGTGTGATGTATGAGGGTGGGACATCATTTTGGGTAAAATGTTCTGCACCGATCTGCAGGAGAATTAAAAGATAAGACAATGTAATAAATGAAATGAAAATGAAAATAAAAAAAAAAATTAAAAAATACAAATATATATATATATTGTCACGCTCCCCGGTCCCCGTGCTGCACTCCCTGGCCCCCGTGCTGCTCCCTCCGGTCCCCGTGGCATGCCTCCCGGTTCCCGACGGCGCGCTCCGCTCACCACTCCCGCTCCCGGTTCTCCTGCTCCTTCTTCCTCGCCAGGATCCTACAGGCGTTCCCGCTCCAGGCGTCCCTCTGCATTTCAGGACACCCTGCCCGGCACTCCTGCTTCCTCAGCGCTGCTTCCTTCCCTGGTATCTGGCACTCAGGCCTCGCGCATGCGCGTTAGGGCGCGCGCGCGGTCATTCACCCTTTCTTAAAGGGCCAGCACCCAGAAACAGGATATTGGCTTGCAGGTACAGGGTATAAGAGGATTCTTATTCCAGGTGGGCGGGGCCTGTTCTACGTGTTTAGCAAGCTAGTGTTCAGGTCCCCTATTGCTTTGCCTTGTGCTTTGCCTGCATTAACCCTGTCCTGTCTCGTAGAGCCTGTCCTGCCACGCCAGACGCTCCGAACCACGCTCATTCCCGTACCCTGACGGTGACTTCGGCGGATGTTCCACCACCTCTGCAGCTCCACCAGTCTCCAGTCCCTGGCTCCGCTTGGTGACCCGTTCCATCGCTCAGCAGGTTTCGGATCCCGCCTGACCTTACCACCTGGCCTCGGACTCTGAGCCTCGTCACCCGGACTACCGTCCAGAACTCCATCCACCTTTCCTGCCCCCCTACGGACTGTCTGACTACCACCTGTGCTTCGGCTGCCGTGCACCCAGACCCTCTGGCGGGGTGACCTGCCTGGCTGCCTCCTCAAGGGAAACCGGTGTACGGTCCAGAGGTTCCACCACCCGGACGTAACATATATATTATATATATATATATTTATTAATATTAATTATATATATATTATATTAATGCAAAGAAACCAAATTGCAAAAATTATTTTTAATCTCAAATACATGCATTTATTAAAAAAATAAATAAAATTATATATATATATATATATAATATATATATATATATATTTTTTTTTGTTTTAAATAAATGCATGTATTTTAGATTAAAAATAATTTTTGCAATTGGGTTTAATTGCATTAATGCTTGCTTTTTATAGCTGCACTATCAGTTTACTGCTGGCTGCAGAATGAGTTAACTGAGGGTCTGTCAGTGAGCTCAGTCTCAAGGGAACTTTTGGGAGTCATCATTCTTTTGCTGAGCTCCTCTCAGTTGATGTATGACCCATTCCCAAAGATGGACAACCCCCTTTAAGAAAGAGATGTGAGTGCACTCACAGTACGTACCCGCCTCTAATGGCAGCGGGGGTGTAGAGAATGTCCGTACTGATGGGCGACACTTCTTTCGAGGCAGCGACGGCCGGCAGGAGGGTCTCTTCCTTCTCATGTCTCCAGTGGTCCACGGTTTCCCTTTTCTGGCCGCCCCCTCTATGATCGTTGCTATTTTGGGGTGCAGAGGAGACGCTCCCCGTCTTTTTGCTCTTGCGCCTCATGACATTACCTTGAGGAAACAACAAAAAATTAGGTCTTAATTATATAAAGGAACACCCCGAAGAAAAGAAGGGAATTTTGTTACTTACCGTAAATTCCTTTTCTTCTAGCTCCTATTGGGAGACCCAGACGATTGGGTGTATAGCTACTGCCTCCGGAGGCCACACAAAGCATTACACTAAAAAGTGTAAGGCCCCTCCCCTTCTGGCTATACACCCCCAGTGGGATCACTGGCTCACCAGTTTTAGTGCAAAAGCAAGAAGGAGGAAAGCCAATAACTTGGTTAAACAAATTCACTCCGAGTAACATCGGAGAACTGAAAACCGTTCAACATGAACAACATGTGTACCCGCAAACAAACCAAAAATCCCGAAGGACAACAGGGCGGGTGCTGGGTCTCCCAATAGGAGCTAGAAGAAAAGGAATTTACGGTAAGTAACAAAATTCCCTTCTTCTTCGGCGCTCCATTGGGAGACCCAGACGATTGGGACGTCCAAAAGCTGTCCCTGGGTGGGTAAAGAAATACCTTATGTTAGAGCTGCGAAGACAGCCCTCCCCTACGGGGAGGCAACTGCCGCCTGCAGGACTCTTCTACCTAGGCTGGCGTCCGCCGAAGCATAGGTATGCACCTGATAATGTTTGGTGAAAGTGTGCAGACTCGACCAGGTAGCTGCCTAGCACACCTGTTGAGCCGTAGCCTGGTGTCGTAATGCCCAGGACGCACCCACGGCTCTGGTAGAATGGGCCTTCAGCCCTGATGGAACCGGAAGCCCAGCAGAACGGTAGGCTTCAAGAATTGGTTCTTTGATCCATCGAGCCAGGGTGGCTTTGGAAGCCTGCGACCCTTTGCGCTTACCAGCGACAAGGACAAAGAGTGCATCGGAGCGGCGCAGGGGCGCCGTGCGGGAAATGTAGATTCTGAGTGCTCTCACCAGATCTAACAAATGTAAATTCTTCTCATACCGATGAACTGCATGAGGACAAAAAGAAGGCAAAGAGATATCCTGATTAAGATGAAAAGAGGATACCACCTTCGGGAGAAACTCCTGAATGGGGCGCAGCACTACCTTGTCCTGGTGGAAGACCAGGAAAGGAGCCTTGGATGACAGCGCTGCTAGCTCAGACACTCTCCGAAGAGATGTGATCGCTACCAGAAAAGCCACTTTCTGTGATAGTCTAGAAAGTGAAACCTCCCTCAGAGGCTCGAAGGGCGGCTTCTGGAGGGCAACTAGTACCCTGTTCAGATCCCATGGATCTAACGGCCGCTTGTACGGGGGTACAATATGACAAACCCCCTGTAGGAACGTGCGCACCTTAGGAAGTCGTGCTAGACGCTTTTGAAAAAAGACGGATAGCGCCGAGACTTGCCCTTTAAGGGAGCCGAGCGACAAACCTTTTTCTAACCCAGATTGCAGGAAGAAAGAAAGGTAGGCAATGCAAAAGGCCAGGGAGACACTCCCTGAGCAGAGCACCAGGATAAGAATATCCTCCACGTTCTGTGGTAGATCTTAGCGGACGTGGGCTTCCTAGCCTGTCTCATGGTGGCAACGACCCCTTGGGATAATCCTGAAGACCCTAGGATCCAGGACTCAATGGCCACACAGTCAGGTTCAGGGCCGCAGAATTCCGATGGAAAAACGGCCCTTGGGACAGTAAGTCTGGTCGGTCTGGTAGTGCCGACGGTTGGCCGACCGTGAGATGCCACAGATCCGGATACCACGCCCTCCTTGGCCAGTCTGGGGCGACGAGTATGACGCGGCTGCAGTCGGATCTGATCTTGCGTAGCACTCTGGGCAAGAGTGCCAGAGGTGGAAACACATAAGGGAGCCGGAACTGCGACCAATCTTGCACTAAGGCGTCTGCCGCCAGAGCTCTGTGATCGCGAGACCGTGCTATGAAGGTTGGGACCTTGTTGTTGTGCCTGGACGCCATTAGGTCGACGTCCGGCCTTCCCCAGCGGCTACAGATTTCCTGAAACACGTCCGGGTGAAGGGACCATTCCCCTGCGTCCATGCCCTGGCGGCTGAGGAAGTCTGCTTCCCAGTTTTCTACGCCGGGGATGTGAACTGCGGATACGGTGGAGGCCGTGGCTTCCACCCACATCAGAATCCGCCGGACTTCCTGGAAGGCTTGCCGACTGCGTGTCCCTCCTTGGTGATTGATGTATGCCACCGCTGTGGAGTTGTCCGACTGAATTCGGATCTGCTTTCCTTCCAGCCACTGCTGGAAGGCTAGTAGGGCAAGATACACTGCTCTGATTTCCAGAACATGGATCTGAAGGGTGGACTCCTGCTGAGTCCACGTACCCTGAGCCCTGTGGTGGAGAAAAACTGCTCCCCACCCTGACAGACTCGCGTCTGTCGTGACTACCGCCCAAGACGGTGGTAGGAAGGATCTTCCCTGTGATAATGAGGTGGGAAGAAGCCACCATTGCAGAGAGTCCTTCTGTGAAAAGGATACTTTCCTGTTCAGGGATGTTGACTTCCCGTCCCATTGGCGGAGAATGTCCCAATAAGAGGACGCAGATGAAACTGCGCAAACGGAACCGCCTCCATTGCCGCCACCATCTTCCCGAGGAAGTGCATGAGGCGTCTTAAGGAGTGCGACTGACCTTGACGGAGAGTCTGCACCCCAGTCTGTAGTGACCGCTGCTTGTCCAGCGGAAGCTTCACTAGCGCTGAGAGGGTATGAAACTCCATGCCAAGATACGTTAGTGATTGGGTCGGTGACAGGTTTGACTTTGAGAAGTCGATGATCCACCCGAACGTCTGGAGAGTCTCCAGCGCAACATTCAGGCTGAGTTGGCATGCCTCTTGAGAGGGTGCCTTGACAAGTAGATCGTCCAAGTAAGGGATCACAGAGTGTCCCTGTGAGTGCAAGACTGCTACCACTGCCGCCATGACCTTGGTGAACACCCGTGGGGCTGTCGCCAGACCGAATGGCAGAGCTACGAACTGAAGATGGTCGTCTCCCATCACGAAACGTAGAAAACATTGGTGCTCTGTAGCAATCGGCACGTGGAGATAAGCATCTTTGATGTCTATTGATGCTAGGAAATATCCTTGAGACATTGAGGCAATGACGGAGCGGAGGGTTTCATCCGGAACCGCCTGGCCTCCACGTGCTTGTTGAGCAGTTTTAGGTCCAGAACGGAACGGAAAGAGCCATCCTTTTTTGGCACCACAACCAGATTGGAGGAAAACCGTGTCTTGTTCCTGAAGAGGAACAGGGATTACCACTCCTTCTGCCTGCAGAAGAGCATCGGCTCGGTGGGGAGGTGGGGACGTTCTGAAGAATCGAGTCGGAGGACGAGAACAGAACTCTGTCCTGTGCACGTGGGCACAATGTCCCTCACCCACCGGTCTGTGACCTGTGGCAGCTAAATGTCGCCAAAGGCGAGCGAGTCTGCCATCAACAGCGGATGCGGAGAGATGAGAGAGCTGAGAGTCATGAGGAGACCGCCTTGGTAGCGGTTCCTCCGGCTGCCTTCCTTGGGCGTGATTGAGCCCCCGGAAACTGAGCCCCTCTGAGGCTTTTCAGCTCTTTTGGACGAGGACAATTGGGACCTGCCCGAGCTTGGGAAGGACCGAAACCTCGACTGTCCTTCCAGGACAGCATTAATAGGGTAAGTCGCAATGCAGACATTGTGAGGTTACGGACGCCCCTGCGGCACAAATGTACATATGCTCAAGACCAGCTGTGCAAGAACAGCTGAAAAGCTTAGGGTGCCCATACGGCTGTAAATGCCGGAGCAACCGACACGCCGATAGCCTCATAGACAGATTTCAACCAGAGTCCATCTGTCTGGCATCTTTAAGTGAAGTCCCATCTCCACTGCAACTATAGCTCTAGCCGCAAGCCTGGAGATTGGAGAATCCACCTTTGGACCCTGGGTCCCGCGCTTGACCACGTCAGGGGGAAAAGGATAACGTGTATCCTTAATACGTTTGGAGAAAACGCTTATCTGGTAAGCGTGGTGTTCCTGGACTGCTTCTCTGAAGTCAGCGTGGCCAGAAAAATACTCAATATACGTTTGAGCTACTGAAATGGGACTTCTCCTGCTGTGAAGCTGACTCCTCCGCTGGGGGAGCTGAGGGAGAAAGATCCAACATTCCATTGATGGACGCTATAGGATCATTCGTTATGGCGTCACCATCCGGTGTATCCGGATCGAGAGCGTTGTCAGGATCAAAGTCCTGATGAGCTACGTCTGCCTCATCATACAGAGAGCCTCCTGGGACCCCCCCCGGAGCACCGATTTTATTCCCAATGAGGGTGGCCAGGGAGCAATGATCCAGATTGCCCATGGCCTGTCCGGACTGCAAGTCTCTATCCCATTGCAACTCCATCCCTGTCATTGGACAGGGTTGACAGGTGGTTCCTTTGGCCACGTCAAGTAGAGACCCCGGCTGACCAAGTGCTCCAGGGGAGCATTGCACACAATGGGGTTCAGTGCCGTGGAACAGTATCACATGCAGTAAAAACAGCATCGAAAGCCTGTGTTGCTTATATGCTGCTGCCGACTAGCCATCTAGGACATAGAGCCAAGAATGGCGACCGTACAGTGCAATGTATAGCATACAAGCATAAAGTACAAATGAACACTGCAGCACATGCAATACAAGCAGCATAGAAAGCCTGTGCCTTGGCACCCCTGCTTTTCTGCTGCTGTAGACTAGCCATCTAGGGGAATATACAGTGCAATGTATAGCATACAAGCATAAGTACAAATGAACACTGCAACCCCTGCAATACAAGCAGCATAGAAAAAACCTGTGCCTCAGCACCCCTGCTTTTCTGCTGCTGTAGTCTAGTCATTCTAGGCGAAAATAGCCCAGACTAGCGACCGTACAGTGCAGTGTATAGCATACAAGCATAAATACACATGAACACTTCAGTACATGCAATACAAGCAGCATAGAAAGCCTGTGCCTTAGCACCCCTGCTTTCCTGCTGCTGATGTGTCGCCATCTAAGAGGGCATATAGCCAAAAATAGCGACCTATGCAGTGTAAGCATAAAAATACAAATGGACAACTGCGGTATTTAGTGGGGTCAGCACTTCAGGTGCCGCTTACCGCCCGCCTATAAGCGGGTGTGTGGTCGCCCTAGTCCTGTGCCTGGTTGCCCAGAGTCCGATCTCTCAGCTCGGACTGCAGGAATGGCTGCCGGCGTCCTTCTCCAGCTCGTGTGAGTAGGGGCGGGCCGTGGGCGTGCCCCCAAGTCAGAGCGGGAAACCGGCGTCCCACAGTGTCCAGTGAGAGGGCTGGAGCATGTAAATAAGGCTCCAGCCCTCGGCGCTGCTGATTGTACAGCGTCTCTCCCCTACCCTGATTGACAGGGTGGGGGCGGGAACGAAGCGGAGCTAGGCCGCAAAAGCCGGGGACTGGATTTAAAAGCGCCGCCGCCGTAAAAGCGCGGTCGGCGCTAAGTCCCCGGCGCACTACAAGTCCCAGCCGCGCCGCCGCTCCCGGAGCGTCCGGCGCGGTAGTTCCCCATACATAAAGTCACTCAGCTAGGCTGCAGTGACTGTAACCCTTTACTGTCCCCGGCGCACTAGCACACCCAGCAAGTCTGGAGTGTGCTGTGCCTGTGTGTACGGGGACACAGAGTACCTGAATGGTGCAGGGCCATGTCCCTGAACGGTACCCAGCTCCGTATCCAGCAGGTTCAATGGGTCTGTGGATGGAGCCCGGCCTCAGGGCTTTGGGGCCGGTAAGATCCCACTTCCTCAGAGCCCCTCAGGGGAATGTGGAAGGAAAACAGCATGTGGGCTCCAGCCTCCGTACCAGCAATAGGTACCTCAACCTTACAAACCACAAGCGGGGTGAGAAGGGAGCATGCTGGGGGCCCTATATGGGCCCTCTTTTCTTTCATCCGATATAGTCAGCAGCTACTGCTGACTAAACAGTGGAGCTATGCGTGGATGTCTGACCTCCTTCGCACAAAGCAGAAAAACTGGTGAGCCAGTGATCCCACTGGGGGTGTATAGCCAGAAGGGGAGGGGCCTTACACTTTTTAGTGTAATGCTTTGTGTGGCCTCCGGAGGCAGTAGCTATACACCCAATCGTCTGGGTCTCCCAATGGAGCGCCGAAGAAAAATAAATGTGCTACTCAGTGTCCAGAGGCGGAGGAGCAGGACACCGGGAGTTTTGGAATCTCGGGGTCACGCTTGAAAAAAAAGGGGACTTCTGAAAAGTTTTGCAATTTTCTAATAAACTTTGCTGATCATTTCCAAGGAGCTCAGGACAGGAGAGATGTCTGTGCCGCAGAGGATTGTCTGCGCCCGACGCTACTGTAACAACCCCTCAGCTGCGAGCAGCATTTGGTTTGCAGATTTACAGCCTCTGGTTATGAACGGGAAGGTTTCCATTCACTTCCAGCAGGCGGAGGTTGTGAGAATCCAGCACTTTTTTGGTTCTCTTACCAGGTGGATCCGGCGCCTTCTTGGCGGCTGTGGACACCGCAGGTGGAGCAGACTCCGTAGATCTCACAGGTCTCTTCACGTCTTTTTCCCGAAGTTGTTCCCCAGACCAAAACTTTTTAGAACTAAAAAATTGATAAGAAAAAAAATGACATAAAATAATTCACAATTATATTATCATTATAAGTGATTTAATTAAAATAAATTAATAATATTAATATTAATAATAATAATAATAAACATATATAGTTTAAATTATATATTTAAAAATGCAATAAAAATAATAATAAATAATAATAATAAACCATGTATAGTATAAAAATATAAAAAAGCAATACAAATAATTTATTATTATTATTATTAATAATAATAATAATAATAAACAATGTCTAGTATAAAAATTATAAAGTAAAAAAAGCAATGATAATAATAGTTTTATTATACACAGTAGACAATTGTGTAAAACACATCACTTACCAGCTGAGCGACGGCGGGTCGTATACAGGAGACGGAAAAGACATTTTCACTAAAAATTAAAATAATAAATATCAAGTAAAGTGATTGCTAAATTCCATACCACAATAAAAAAAATACGAATTAATAACACCTCCCTCCTGTATAAATCTGTATGTAGTGAGCTCCCTCTAGTGGTGGCTGTATAATCTGTATGTAGTGAGCTCCCTCTAGTGGTGGCTGTATAATCTGTATGTAGTGAGCTCCCTCTAGTGGTGGCTGTATAATATGTATGTAGTGAGCTCCCTCTAGTGGTGGCTGTATAATCTGTATGTAGTGCGCTCCCTCTAGTGGTGGATGTATAATCTGTATGTAGTGAGCTCCCTCTAGTGGTGGCTGTATAAATCTGTATGTAGTGAGCTCCCTCTAGTGGTGGCTGTATAAATCTGTATGTAGTGAGCTTCCTCTAGTGGTGGCTGTATAATCTGTATGTAGTGAGCTCCCTCTAGTGGTGGCTGTATAAATCTGTATGTAGTGAGCTCCCTCTAGTGGTGACTGTATAAATCTGTATGTAGTGAGCTCCCTCTAGTGGTGGCTGTATAAATCTGTATGTAGTGAGCTCCCTCTAGTGGTGGCTGTATAATCTGTATGTAGTGAGCTCCCTCTAGTGGTGGCTGTATAATCTGTATGTAGTGAGCTCCCTCTAGTGGTGGCTGTATAAATCTGTATGTAGTGAGCTCCCTCTAGTGGTGGCTGTATAAATCTGTATGTAGTGAGCTCCCTCTAGTGGTGGCTGTATAATCTGTATGTAGTGAGCTCCCTCTAGTGGTGGCTGTATAAATCTGTATGTAGTGAGCTCCCTCTAGTGGTGGCTGTATAAATCTGTATGTAGTGAGCTCCCTCTAGTGGTGGCTGTATAATCTGTATGTAGTGAGCTCCCTCTAGTGGTGACTGTATAATCTGTATGTAGTGAGCTCCCTCTAGTGGTGGCTGTATAATCTGTATGTAGTGAGCTCCCTGTAGTGGTGGCTGTATAATCTGTATGTAGTGAGCCCCCTCTAGTGGTGGCTGTATAATCTGTATGTAGTGAGCTCCCTCTAGTGGTGACTGTATAATCTGTATGTAGTGAGCTCCCTCTAGTGGTGGCTGTATAATCTGTATGTAGTGAGCTCCCTCTAGTGGTGGCTGTATAATCTGTATGTAGTGAGCTCCCCCTAGTGGTGGCTGTATAATCTGTATGTAGTGAGGTCCCCGAAGTGGTGACTTTGTTTCAGTGCTTAGTAGGCGGGCTTTTCACGGAGTGTGCTCTGAGCCAATCACATCAACCTCCACTGCTTTCCCTCTGCCTTGAAAAACTAGGTGAGAATATGCAGCTGCATCCCCCTCCTCTCCCCACCTATTTGCTATATTGCTCTTTTTATATATTATGTGCTGAATAAGTTACAATACAGTCATTTATTAGGCTATTGTCACACTGTCCTCTACCCACCTGATTGGTGCGCTCCATCACCAGCGCCATCCTCACACTCATGGTTGGCGGTGTTAGGCCTGAAGGAGTCGTTGAGGGCGGGACTTATGTAATAACAGCACGGCTCTAGGATATTATTGAACGGGACTCGCTGGGAAAAGAGACTCTTGAATATTGGGAGGGGTCTCGTCCAGTTAAAACCTTGGAAAATAAAAAAGGCAGAAATATTAAAAAAAAAACAAAAAAAAAAAACAACCCCCATCTCTCTACACCAACTTGTTGACGGTTTCCATATAGGTTTCATCCTACCCAGAAAAACTGGAAAATAAATATGTAAATGTCTTACAAAAAGCAGAATAATGTATGTGGTGGAGGCGGACCGGAGGCAGTCAGCGCGTTACTCACTGTGAATGGGGCTGGGTATATTGACGACGTCCCGGCTCCTGGGACTGGAGAGCGACTGGAAACAAAGGATGGAAAAATGGGGAAATATCAGATCACATAGAGGAATCGTGATACATTCTGCTCCCGCACTGGACACCGGGACCGACTGACCTCCTGATAGGGATCAGTGATCCCTAAGAAACCAATCGACCTTGTGATAGGGATCAGTGATCCGTAAGAAACCAAATAACCTCATAATAGGGATCAGTGATCCATAAGGAACCAATCGACCTTGTGATAGGGATCAATGAGCCATAAAAAAAACAAACAAAAAACAATTGACCTTGAGATAGGGATCAGTGATCCCTAAGAAATCAATCACGTGGTTAGGGATTACTGATCCCTAAGGAACCAACTGACCGCGTGATACAGACTGGAAATCCTTAAGGAATCAACCATATTATATGCATCAGTGATCCCCACAGAATAAGCCAACCTCATGATAGGATCCCTAAGGAGCCAACCAACTTTGAGATAGGGATCGGTGATCCCTAAAGAATCAACTGACCTCATGATAGATATCGGGGAAGCAACTGATTTTGTGAAAGGATCACTGATCCTTAAAGATCCACCAGACCTTGTGATAGGGATCCCTGAGGAACCAACTAACTTCAAAATAGGGATCTGGTATCATAAAGGAACCAACCATCCTTTCAATACGGTTCGGTGATCCCTATGGAACCGACTGACCTGGAGATAAGAATCAGGGATCACTAAGAAACCAACCGACCTTGTGATAGGGATTGGGGAACCTTAAGGAACCAACCAACCTCATAATAGGGATCCCTAAGGAACCAACCAACTTCGAGATAAGTTTCAGAGATCCCCAAGGAACCAGCCAACTGTGCGATAGGGATCAGTGATCCCTAAGGAACCAACTAACCTCATGTTAGGGATCAGGGATCTCTAAGGAACCAACTGATTTTGTGAAGGGATCACTGATCCTTAAATAACCACCAGACCTCATGACAGGGATCCCTGAAGAACCAACCAACTTCAAAATAGGGATCTGATATTATTAACGAACCAACCATCCTTTCAATATGGATCGGTGATCTCTAAGGAACTGACTGACCATGTTATAGGGAGCAACTGACCTTGAGATAAGAATTGGGGAACCTTAAGGAACCAACCAACCTCATGATATGGATCCCTAAGGAACCAACCAACTTTTCGAGATAAGTTTCAGAGATCCCCAAATAACCAGCCAACTGTGCGATAGGGATCACTGATCCCTAAGGAACCAACTAACCTCGTGATAGGAATCGGGGATCTCTAAAGAACCAACTGATTTTGTGATAGGGATCACTGATCCCTAAAAAACAAACAGACCTCATGATAGGCATCCCTGAGGAACCAACCAACGTCAAGATAGGGATCAGGTATCTCTAAGGAATCAACCAATCTTGCGACAGGGATCGGTGATCCCTAAGGAACTGACTGACCTTGTTATAGGGATTGGTGATGCCTAACGAAGCAACTGACCTAACGATAGGGATTGGGGATCCCTAAGGAACCAACCAGCCTCATCATAGGGATCCCCAAGGAACCAACCAACCTTGCAATAGGGATCAGTGATCCCTAACTGATTTTGCGCTGAGAATTGGGGATCACTAAGGAAGCAACTGACCTCATTATAGGGATCAGTGATCCTTAAGGAACCAACTTACCCCATGATAGGGATTGGTGATCCCTATGAAAACCAGATCTTGAATGATGGGTCATACATTACGCTAAAATCTGACATTGGGAATTGTTAGAAGACGACATCTCACAACATGACCCCAGACTCCGGATATCACCGGAGGTCATCACAGAGGCAGCGGCGTGCGGAGGGTCGGACCCCTGTGAGGGGCGGAGGGGGGGGGCATTGTTTGGTGGAGTAAAGGGATACGCTCTGGAGTATAAGCCATTGTTCTTCACATGGACACCAGGTCTCCAGCCTAGATGGAGTGTGATCCCGTCCTCATGACACATGATCCGCAGGAAGGTGAGGAGCACTGAGAGCGCCACCTCCAGGCGAGTGCTGACATCACGGCGCCTCGGGACTCACCTTGGTTGTGATGACTTCTCCTTTGGCGTTGAACACGAGGTAGATGACGGAGACCTGTCACACAGACGCAGGGTCAGACGCCGGATATTGTGTGAATGGAGACTTATTGTTAGGAGAATTGTCGAAAACAAAAAAAAAATTAAAAGTTTGTGCACCCGGAGAAGGAAACATTGATATTATGCCGCCCTCTAGTGTCCACATGGAGAATTGCTTTGTTGGTAAAGATGGTCTTATAGTGAGGGTCAGAGGGAACCATTACTCAAGGGGCCGGTACTGGACACCAAAATCAGTGCTATATCTACCCAGCAGGATTCAGCACCACATGGCGGCATTTCTGGTGCTAATAGTAATATTTACATACTATATGGGAGTATTATTTATCACCCAGGTATTGGCAGATTTCTTTAAGCCCTAAACAGAGGTCCTGTGTGGACAATATGCAGTAGCTTTATGTTGTGCTATATGGCAGTATTATTTGGACACTGTAAGGGAGGTGGGATTTTTTTTCCCTTGTAGAACAGTATTATTTCTAATACATATTGCAGTATTATTTATTTGTTGTATGATAGTATTATTAAAATACTATTTATTCTTTGTATAGCAGCATTACGTGATTACTGTATGGAAGTTTTATCTATTTCTTGTCTAGCAGTATTATTTGGAAACTATATGGCAGTATTATTTATTCTTTCATAGTAGTATTTATTTATTATTTAAAATATTTTATTTATTTTATCATTATATTTATTATTTTAATTTATTATTTATTTAGTATTCCTTCACCGTAGTATTACTTGAATACTATATAGAGGTATTTTTATGGTAGTTTTATTTGTACAATATATTGAGGTATTTTTTAATTGTATGGCAGTATCATTGGTATACTGTATATACAGGTTTTATTTATTCTATGTATACATGCATTTATTCGTTGTATACCAATATTTGGATACTGTATAGAGATATTATTAATTCACTGTATAGTAGTTTTAGTTGGATACTGAATGGAGGTATTATTTATTCTTTGTTTACCAGCATTTGTAAGTATAGCGCAGTATTATTTATTTTGTGTATGGCAGTATTATTTGGATACTGTGTACAGGTGTTATTTATTCTTTGTATACCAGTATTTGGAAGTATATAGTAGTATAATTTATTCTGTGTACAGCAGTAATATGTATTCTCTGTATAGCAGTAATATGTATTCTGTGTATAGAAGTACTACTTATTCTGTGTATAGCAGTATTATTTATTCTGTGTATAGCAGTATTATTTATTCTGTGTATAGCAGTATTATATATTCTGTGTATAGCAGTATTATCTTTTCTGTGTATAGCAGTATTATTTATTCTGTGTATAGCAGTATTATCTTTTCTGTGTATAGCAGTATTATTTTTTCTTCCCCAGAATACACACCTCCCCCAGAATTTCTTGTACAAATTGTACACACCTCCCCCAGAATACACACCTCCCCCAGAAGACACACCTCCCCCAGAATACACACCTTCCCCAGAATACACACCTCCCCCAGAATACACACCTCCCCCAGAATACACACCTCCCCCAGAAGACACACCTCCCCCAGAATACACACCTTCCCCAGAATACACACCTCCCCCAGAATACACACCTCCCCCAGAATACACACCTCCCCCAGAATACAAACCTCTCCCAGAATACACACCTCCCCCAGAATACACACCTCCCCCAGAATACACACCTTCCCCAGAATACACACCTCCCCCAGAAGACACACCTCCCCCAGAATACACACCTCCCCCAGAATACACACCTCCTCCAGAATACACACCTCCTCCAGAATACACACCTCCCCCAGAATACACACCTCCCCCAGAATACACACCTCCCCCAGAAGACAAACCTCCCCCAGAATACACACCTCCCCCAGAATACACACCTCCCCCAGAATACACACCTCCCCCAGAATACACACCTTCCCCAGAATACACACCTCCCCCAGAATACACACCTTCCCCAGAAGACAAACCTCCCCCAGAATACACACCTCTCCCAGAATACACACCTCCCCCAGAATACACACCTCCCCCAGAATACACACCTTCCCCAGAATACACACCTCCCCCAGAATACACACCTCCCCCAGAAGACAAACCTCCCCCAGAAGACAAACCTCCCCCAGAATACACACCTCCCCCAGAATACACACCTCCCCCAGAATACACACCTCCCCCAGAATACACACCTCCCCCAGAATACACACCTCCCCCAGAATACACACCTTCCCCAGAATACACACCTCCCCCAGAATACACACCTCTCCCAGAATACACACCTCCCCCAGAATACACACCTCCCCCAGAATACACACCTTCCCCAGAATACACACCTTCCCCAGAATACACACCTCCCCCAGAAGACACACCTCCCCCAGAAGACACACCTCCCCCAGAATACACACCTCCCCCAGAATACACACCTCCCCCAGAATACACACCTCCCCCAGAATACACACCTCCCCCAGAATACACACCTCCCCCAGAATACACACCTCCCCCAGAATACACACCTCCCCCAGAAGACACATCTCCCCCAGAATACACACCTCCCCCAGAATACACACCTCCCCCAGAATACACACCTCCCCCAGAATACACACCTCTCCCAGAATACACACCTCCCCCAGAATACACACCTCCCCCAGAATACACACCTTCCCCAGAATACACACCTTCCCCAGAATACACACCTTCCCCAGAATACACACCTCCCCCAGAATACACACCTCCCCCAGAATACACACCTCCTCCAGAATACACACCTCCTCCAGAATACACACCTCCCCCAGAATACACACCTCCCCAGAATACACACCTCCCCCAGAATACACACCTCCCCAGAATACACACCTTCCCCAGAATACACACCTTCCCCAGAATACACACCTCCCCCAGAATACACACCTTCCCCAGAATACACACCTTCCCCAGAATACACACCTCCCCCAGAATACACACCTCCCCCAGAAGACACATCTCCCCCAGAATACACACCTCCCCCAGAATACACACCTCCCCCAGAATACACACCTCCCCCAGAATACACACCTCTCCCAGAATACACACCTCCCCCAGAATACACACCTCCCCCAGAATACACACCTTCCCCAGAATACACACCTTCCCCAGAATACACACCTCCCCCAGAATACACACCTCCCCCAGAATACACACCTCCTCCAGAATACACACCTCCTCCAGAATACACACCTCCCCCAGAATACACACCTCCCCAGAATACACACCTCCCCCAGAATACACACCTCCCCAGAATACACACCTTCCCCAGAATACACACCTCCCCCAGAATACACACCTCTCCCAGAATACACACCTCCCCCAGAATACACACCTCCCCCAGAATACACACCTTCCCCAGAATACACACCTCCCCCAGAATACACACCTCCCCCAGAAGACACATCTCCCCCAGAATACACACCTCCCCCAGAATACACACCTCCCCCAGAATACACACCTCCCCCAGAATACACACCTCTCCCAGAATACACACCTCCCCCAGAATACACACCTTCCCCAGAATACACACCTTCCCCAGAATACACACCTCCCCCAGAATACACACCTCCCCCAGAATACACACCTTCTCCAGAATACACACCTCCTCCAGAATACACACCTCCCCCAGAATACACACCTCCTCCAGAATACACACCTCCCCCAGAATACACACCTCCTCCAGAATACACACCTCCCCCAGAATACACACCTTCCCCAGAATACACACCTTCCCCAGAATACACACCTCCCCCAGAATACACACCTCCCCCAGAATACACACCTTCTCCAGAATACACACCTCCTCCAGAATACACACCTCCCCCAGAATACACACCTCCTCCAGAATACACACCTCCTCCAGAATACACACCTCCCCCAGAATACACACCTCCTCCAGAATACACACCTTCCCCAGAATACACACCTCCCCAGGAATACACACCTCCCCCAGAATACACACCTCCCCCAGAATACACACCTCCCCCAGAATACACACCTCCCCCAGAATACACACCTCCCCCAGAATACACACCTTCCCCAGAATACACACCTCCTCCAGAATACACACCTTCTCCAGAATACACACCTTCCCCAGAATACACACCTCCCCCAGAATACACATCTCCCCCAGAATACACACCTCCTCCAGAATAGACACCTCCCCAGGAATACACACCTCCCCCAGAATACACACCTCCCCCAGAATACACACCTCCCCCAGAATACACACCTCCTCCAGAATACACATCTCCTCCAGAATACACACCTCCCCCAGAATACACACCTCCTCCAGAATACACATCTCCTCCAGAATACACACCTCCCCCAGAATACACACCTTCCCAGAATACACACCTTCCCAGAATACACACCTTCCCCAGAATACACACCTCCTCCAGAATACACATCTCCTCCAGAATACACACCTCCCCCAGAATACACACCTCCTCCAGAATACACATCTCCTCCAGAATACACACCTCCCCCAGAATACACACCTCCTCCAGAATACACACCTTCCCAGAATACACACCTTCCCCAGAATACACACCTCCTCCAGAATACACATCTCCTCCAGAATACACACCTCCTCCAGAATACACACCTCCCCCAGAATACACATCTCCTCCAGAATACACACCTTCCCCAGAATACACACCTTCCCAGAATACACACCTCCCCAGAATACACACCTTCCCCAGAATACACACCTTCCCCAGAATACACACCTCCTCCAGAATACACACCTTCCCCAGAATACACACCTCCCTCAGAATACACACCTCCCCCAGAATATACACCTCCTCCAGAATAGACATCTCCTCCAGAATACACACCTTCCCCAGAATACACACCTTCCCAGAATACACACCTCCCCAGAATACACACCTCCCCAGAATACACACCTTCCCCAGAATACACACCTTCTCCAGAATACACACCTCCCCCAGAATACACACCTCCCCAGAATACACACCTCCCCCAGAATACACACCTCCCCAGAATACACACCTCCCCCAGAATACACACCTCCCCCAGAATACACACCTCCCCCAGAATACACACCTCCCCCAGAATACACACCTCCCCCAGAATACACACCTCCCCCAGAATACACACCTCCCCCAGAATACACATCTCCTCCAGAATACACACCTCCTCCAGAATACACACCTCCTCCAGTATACACACCTCCTCCAGAATACACACCTCCTCCAGAATACACACCTCCCCCAGAATACACACCTCCTCCAGAATACACACCTCCTCCAGAATACACACCTCCCCCAGAATACACACCTCCCCCAGAATAAACACCTCCTCCAGAATACACACCTCCCCCAGAATACACACCTCCCCCAGAATACACACCTCCTCCAGAATACACACCTCCCCCAGAATACACACCTCCTCCAGAATACACACCTCCTCCAGAATACACACCTCCCCCAGAATACACACCTCCTCCAGAATACACACCTCCCCCAGAATACACACCTCCTCCAGAATACACACCTCCCCCAGAATACACACCTCCTCCAGAATACACACCTCCTCCAGAATACACACCTTCCCCAGAATACACACCTCCCCCAGAATACACACCTCCCCCAGAATACACACCTCCTCCAGAATACACACCTCCCCCAGAATACACACCTCCCCAGAATACACACCTCCCCCAGAATACACACCTCCCCAGAATACACACCTCCCCCAGAATACACACCTCCCCCAGAATACACACCTTCCCCAGAATACACACCTCCTCCAGAATACACACCTCCTCCCGAATACACACCTCCCCCAGAATACACACCTCCTCCAGAATACACACCTCCCCCAGAATACACACCTCCCCCAGAATACACACCTCCCCCAGAATACACACCTCCTCCAGAATACACACCTCCCCCAGAATACACACCTCCCCCAGAATACACACCTCCCCCAGAATACACACCTCCTCCAGAATACACACCTCCCCCAGAATACACACCTCCCCAGAATACACACCTCCCCCAGAATACACACCTCCCCAGAATACACACCTCCCCCAGAATACACACCTCCCCCAGAATACACACCTCCCCAGAATACACACCTCCTCCAGAATACACACCTCCTCCCGAATACACACCTCCCCCAGAATACACACCTCCCCCAGAATACACACCTCCTCCAGAATACACACCTCCCCCAGAATACACACCTCCCCAGAATACACACCTCCCCAGAATACACACCTCCTCCAGAATACACACCTCCCCCAGAATACACACCTCCCCCAGAATACACACCTCCCCCAGAATACACACCTCCCCCAGAATACACACCTCCTCCAGAATACACACCTCCCCCAGAATACACACCTCCTCCAGAATACACACCTCCCCCAGAATACACACCTCCCCAGAATACACACCTCCTCCAGAATACACACCTCCCCCAGAATACACACCTCCCCCAGAATACACACCTCCCCCAGAATACACACCTCCCCCAGAATACACACCTCCCCAGAATACACACCTTCTTAGCACTCAGCTCTTGGAGGAGTGGCGCCCTCTGCGGTTTGGTCAGCCTGGTTTTTTTGGACACTTTCTGAAGGTTTTGCAGCTTCCGGACAGAGCTGAGTTTTGCCTAAAGAGATAAAAGATTTGTCAGTCCCTCGCGTCCCCGATCTCACGTCCTCCGCAGCTCTCACAAGAGGACGGGAGTTGTAGTTTAGCAGAAGGAAGTCGCGAGAAATGTTACGAGGTGTCAGTCAGGAATGGCGGCGTGTAACCGGGGATTAGTGCACGCACCGGCTCCAGCGCGGGGTACAGTAACAGGATAGCAATCATCCACATGGAGATATCAGAGGAGACATCATGTAACGAGCAGTCACCGCACCATCCAGAGGGAGGCAATAACCTACCTACAGCATGCACCCGAGCATGGCAGTGCCCACTCATCACTAGTGACCAGTACTGAGCACCCGAGCATGGCAGTGCCCACTCATCACTAGTGACCAGTACTGAGCACCCGAGCATGGCAGTGCCCACTCATCACTAGTGACCAGTACTGAGCACCCGAGCATGGCAGTGCCCACTCATCACTAGTGACCAGTACTGAGCACCCGAGCATGGTAGTGCCCACTCATCACTAGTTACGAGTACTGAGCACCCGAGCATGGTAGTGCCCGCTCATCACTAGTTACCAGTACCGAGCACCCGAGCATGGTAGTGCCTGCTCATCACTAGTTACGAGTACTGAGCACCCGAGCATGGTAGTGCCCGCTCATCACTAGTTACCAGTACTGAGCACCCGAGCATGGTAGTGCTCACTCATCACTAGTTACCAGTACTGAGCACCCGAGCATGGTAGTGCCCGCTCATCAATAGTTACCAGTACTGAGCACCCGAGCATGGTAGTGCTCACTCATCACTAGTTACCAGTACTGATTCCCCGAGCATGATAGTGCCCGCTCATCACTAGTTACCAGTACTGAGCACCCGAGCATGGTAGTGCTCACTCATCACTAGTTACCAGTACTGAGCACCCGAGCATGGTAGTGCCCGCTCATCAATAGTTACCAGTACTGAGCACCCGAGCATGGCAGTGCCCACTCATCACTAGTTACCAGTACTGATCCCCCAAGCATGGTAGTGCCCGCTCATCACTAGATACCAGTACTGAGCACCCGAGCATGGTAGTGCCCGTTCATCACTAGTTACCAGTACTGAGCACCTGAGCATGGTAGTGCCCGCTCATCACTAGTTACGAGTACTGAGCACCTGAGCATGGTAGTGCTCACTCATCACTAGTTACGAGTACTGAGCACACGAGCATGGTAGTGCCCGCTCATCACTAGATACCAGTACTGAGCACCCGAGCATGGTAGTGCCCGTTCATCACTAGTTACCAGTACTGAGCACCTGAGCATGGTAGTGCCCGCTCATCACTAGTTACCAGTACTGAGCACCTGAGCATGGTAGTGCTCACTCATCACTAGTTACCAGTACTGAGCACCTGAGCATGGTAGTGCCCACTCATCACTAGTTACCAGTACTGAGCACCCGAGCATGGTAGTGCCCGCTCATCACTAGTTACTAGTACAGAGCACCCGAGCATGGTAGTGCTCACTCATCACTAGTTACGAGTACTGAGCACTCGAGCATGGTAGTGCCCACTCATCACTAGTTACCAGTACTGTGCACCTGAGCATGGTAGTGCCCGCTCATCACTAGTTACGAGTACAGAGCACCCGAGCATGGTAGTGCCCGCTCATCACTAGTTACGAGTACTGAGCACCCGAGCATGGTAGTGCCCGCTCATCACTAGTTACCAGTACTGAGCACCTGAGCATGGTAGTGCCCGCTCATCACTAGTTACCAGTACTGAGCACCTGAGCATGGTAGTGCCCGCTCATCACTAGTTACGAGTACTGAGCACACCCGAGCATGGTAGTGGCCGCTCGTCACTAGTTACCAATACTGAGCACCCGAGCATGGTAGTGCCCGTTCATCACTAGTTACTAGTACAGTGCACCCGAGCATGGTAGTGCCCGCTCATCACTAGTTACGAGTACTGAGCACCCGAGCATGGTAGTATCCGCTCATCACTAGTTACGAGTACTGAGCACTCGAGCATGGTAGTGCCCGCTCATCACTAGTTACGAGTACAGAGCACCCGAGCATGGTAGTGCCCGCTCATCACTAGTTATGAGTACTGAGCACTCGAGCATGGTAGTGCCCACTCATCACTAGTTACGAGTACTGAGCACCCGAGCATGGTAGTGCTCACTCATCACTAGTTACCAGTACTGAGCACCCGAGCATGGTAGTGCCCGCTCATCACTAGTTATGAGTACTGAGCACTCGAGCATGGTAGTGCCCACTCATCACTAGTTACGAGTACTGAGCACCCGAGCATGGTAGTGCTCACTCATCACTAGTTACCAGTACTGAGCACCCGAGCATGGTAGTGCCCGCTCATCACTAGTTATGAGTACTGAGCACTCGAGCATGGTAGTGCCCACTCATCACTAGTTACAAGTACTGAGCACCCGAGCATGGTAGTGCCCGCTCATCACTAGTTACGAGTACTGAGCACCCGAGCATGGTAGTGCCCGCTCATCACTAGTTACCAGTACTGAGCACGCGAGCATGGTAGTGCCCGCTCATCACTAGTTATGAGTACTGAGCACCCGAGCATGGTAGTGCCCACTCATCACTAGTTACGAGTACTGAGCACTCGAGCATGGCAGTGCCCATTGATCACTAGTGATGACATATCCCTAAGGCAAGTGCAGACGACCGTATTTTTGGTCCAGGTGTGATCTAAGAAAACACTGGATCACACTCAGACCAATGGTATTCTTTGGGGCCGAGCACAAGCTTGATTTTTTTCCTTGGACTGAATCTGTCTGAGGGAAAGAAAAAAAAAAAAATTGGATGACATTTCTTACCGGCGCAGAATTTTCCTTCCCACAGGGCGAGTGCAGATAGGTATAAAATAAGCAAATATTAATAAAGGGGCAAAGTAATACAGCTCTGTGTGTGCGACAACCACTAGGGGGCACTGTAATAATGGCCAGGACTGGTTGTCACCCAGCACGTGACCAGCGAGTCCTGGAAGCTCCGTCATCACAGCACACAGAAGCCAACACAACCTCAGAGGCTGAACCGGGCGGATCTGGAAACGAGAAGACGTCTCCTCCCCATAATAAACCTGAATCTTCTGCTTCACGAGACGCCTGGAAGCGAATTAGGGTCACACCTCTGAGGAGAGGCAAGAAATGGTCTGAGAGAAGGATAAAGGAGAACTCCGGCCGGGTCCCGGGGCTGCTGCCTCCGAAAAAAGACGTGAGGATACAGTAAAGTGGGAGAGACGGGTCCCCCGGCCTCAAGACCCCACACACCTAAAATAAACCTCCGCTTCTTCTACCCACCTATATTCTACCACCGGAGATATTATAGGGGCACTTAGACTATAGATATGAGGGCACAATGAGTACAATTATTTTAGGGGCATGGTAGCAAGATCTACGATAGGGGCGCAGTGTCTGGTAGTAGTCTGAGGGAACTATAGCTGACAAAAAAAGAAATAATGTGGTTGCATAAATCTGCACACCCTTAAACTAATACTTTGCAAGAGGAACGTTTCACTTTCCGGCAGCGTTCAGTCTTTTTGGGTCGGAGTCTGTCACATCTAGAATCATCACTTTGCCCGCACCTCCTTGCAGCAGATCCACGTGTGTCACATTGCAGAGGGGGGGGGGGTCTTCTGTGTACATCGCCCTCTTCAGGTCACCCACAGATGGTCCCTTAGATGCAGCTCTGGTTGGCCTGGTGCAGCCGTACTCTTGCCGATTTGGAGGTCACTTTGTAAAATTTCTCTTTATTTTCAGCCTATTAGCAGAGGACTAAAGGTTTTGTGCCAAAATTGACTAATGTTTGGATGTGTTCAAAATTCCCTCCACCTTGTCTAAAGTTCCAACTTCCAAAAAACCTCCACAGAGCACAATGCTGCCTCCACCAGGCCTCACTGTGGGGAGGGTGATCTTTCAGTATTGTGCAGTGTTGATTTTGCACCTTTTGGAATCAAAGCCAAAATGCTTCACCTTGGTCTCCTCAGACATAACATGCTTCTACCTTGGTTTCCTCAGACATAACACGGTTCCACCTTGGTCTCCTCAGACATAGTACGCTTCAACCTGTGTTCTCCTTATAAATAATATGCTTCTACCTTGGTTTCCTCAGACATAACACGGTTCCACCTTGGTCTCCTCAGACATAACATGCATCTACCTTGGTCTCCTCAGACATAACATGTTTCCACCTCAGTCTCTTCAGACATGATACAATTCCACCAATGTCTCCTCAGACATAAAACGGTTCCACCTAGGTCTCAATAGACATAACACATTTCTACCTTGGTCTCCTGAGGCATAACACAGTTCCACCTTGGTCTCCTCAGACATTAAACGTTTCCACCTTGGTCTCCACAGACATAACACGTTTCCAGCTCAGACATAATATGGTTCCACCTCAGACATAACAAGGTTCCACCTTAGTCTCTTCAGACATAACACAGTTCAACCAATGTCTCCTCAGACATAAAACGGTTCCCCCTAGGTCTCATCAGACAAAACACGTTTCTACCTTGGTCTCCTGAGGCATAACACGGTTCTACCTTTGTCTCCTCAGACATAACACGTTTCCACCTCAGACATAACATGGCTCCACCTCAGACATAACACGCTTTCACCTTGGTCTCCTCAGACATAACACACTTCCACCTCAGATATTACACATTTCCACCTCAGACTGTCACAGGGTCCTACTCCAATATCACACAATCAACAGAGCGAGAGATGAGTGAACAATCCAAAGATTCTTTATTCCAAGCAAATCAGAAGGTCCATAAAATAATCCACCACATGGAAGGTAAAATTGTCCAGTAATTGGACAAATGTCCAGGGGATGAGTCACAATTCTCCAGCAGTCTTTTTCCAGGCAAATCGGGGTTTCTCAAGGTCTCTCTGGGGTGCGGGCTGCAGCCTCAGCTTCTCCCACAGAGGATAAATCTTACTCCTTCTCTCTTGTCCTTCTCAGCCTCACTGACTAATCCGCCAGGTAAGCAGAAAGGTTGGGTGAATTCAAGGCCCCCCTTCCCCAGACCTTGGGACAGAAACACTGTAGGGGGTGATTAACCTACATACAGGACAATGTACACACAAGGTAATACTCCCAACATCTGAACATACACAACACACCATCACACAGACATAACATGGCTTCACCTTGGTCTCCTCAGATATGAAGGGAATTTTGTTACTTACCGTAAATTCCTTTTCTTCTAGCTCCTATTGGGAGACCCAGACGATTGGGTGTATAGTACTGCCTCCGGAGGCCACACAAAGCATTACACTAAAAAGTGTAAGGCCCCTCCCCTTCTGGCTATACACCCCCAGTGGGATCACTGGCTCACCAGTTTTAGTGCAAAAGCAAGAAGGAGGAAAGCCAATAACTGGTTTAAACAAATTCACTCCGAAGTAACATCGGAGAACTGAAAACCATTCAACATGAACAACATGTGTACCCGAAAAACAACCAAAAATCCCGAAGGACAACAGGGCGGGTGCTGGGTCTCCCAATAGGAGCTAGAAGAAAAGGAATTTACGGTAAGTAACAAAATTCCCTTCTTCTTCGGCGCTCCATTGGGAGACCCAGACGATTGGGACGTCCAAAAGCTGTCCCTGGGTGGGTAAAGAAATACCTCATGTTAGAGCTGCAAAGACAGCCCTCCCCTACGGGGAGGCAACTGCCGCCTGCAGGACTCTTCTACCTAGGCCGGCGTCCGCCGAAGCATAGGTATGCACCTGATAATGTTTGGTGAAAGTGTGCAGACTCGACCAGGTAGCTGCCTGGCACACCTGTTGAGCCGTAGCCTGGTGTCGTAAGCCCAGGACGCACCCACGGCTCTGGTAGAATGGGCCTTCAGCCCTGATGGAACCGGAAGCCCAGCAGAACGGTAGGATTCAAGAATTGGTTCTTTGATCCATCGAGCCAGGGTGGCTTTGGAAGCCTGCGACCCTTTGCGCTTACCAGCGACAAGGACAAAGAGTGCATCCGAGCGGCGCAGGGGCGCCGTGCGGGAAATGTAGATTCTGAGTGCTCTCACCAGATCTAACAAATGTAAATCCTTTTCATACCGATGAACTGCATGCGGATAAAAGGAAGGCAAGGAGATATCCTGATTAAGATGAAAAGAGGATACCACCTTAGGGAGAAACTCCTGAATGGGGCGCAGCACTACCTTGTCCTGGTGGAACACCAGGAAAGGAGCTTTGGATGACAGCGCTGCTAGTTCAGACACTCTCCGAAGAGACGTGACCGCTACCAGAAAGGCCACTTTCTGTGAGAGTCGAGAAAGTGACACATCCCTCAGAGGCTCGAAGGGCGGCTTCTGGAGAGCAACAAGGACCTTGTTTAGATCCCACGGATCTAACGGCCGCCTGTACGGAGGTACGATATGACAAACCCCCTGCAGGAACGTGCGCACCTGAGAAAGTCGTGCTAGACGCTTCTGAAAAAACACGGATAGTGCCGAGACTTGCCCTTTAAGGGAGCCGAGCGACAAGCCCTTTTCCAACCCAGATTGCAGGAAGGAAAGAACGACAGGTAACGCGAATGGCCAGGGGGATACTCCTTGTGCAGAGCACCAGGATAAGAAAATCTTCCACGTTCTGTGGTAGATCTTAGCAGAAGTGGACTTCCTAGCCTGTCTCATGGTGGCCACGACCCCTTGGGGTAATCCTGAAGACGCTAGGATCCAGGACTCAATGGCCACACAGTCAGGTTCAGGGCCGCAGAATTCCGATGGAAAAACGGCCCTTGGGACAGTAAGTCTGGACGGTCTGGTAGTGCCCACGGTTGGCCGACCGTGAGATGCCACAGATCCGGGTACCACGACCTCCTCGGCCAGTCTGGGGCGACGAGTATGACGCGGCCGCAATCGGATCTGATCTTGCGTAACACTCTGGGCAAGAGTGCCAGAGGTGGAAACACATAAGGGAGCCGGAACTGCGACCAATCTTGCACTAAGGCGTCTGCCGCCAGAGCTCTTTGATCGCGAGACCGCGCTATGAAGGTCGGGACCTTGTTGTTGTGCCGAGACGCCATTAGGTCGACGTCCGGCACCCCCCAGCGGCGGCAGATTTCCTGAAACACGTCCGGGTGAAGGGACCATACCCCTGCGTCCATGCCCTGGCAACTGAGGAAGTCTGCTTCCCAGTTTTCTACGCCCGGGATGTGAACTGCGGATATGGTGGATGCTCTGTCTTCCACCCACATCAGAATCCGCCTGACTTCCTGGAAGGCTTGCCGACTGCATGTCCCCCCTTGGTGGTTGATGTATGCCACCGCTGTGGAGTTGTCCGACTGAATTCGGATCTGCTTTCCTTCCAGCCACTGCTGGAAGGCTAATAGGGCAAGATACACTGCCCTGATTTCCAGAACATTGATCTGAAGGGTGGACTCCTGCTGAGTCCACGTCCCTTGAGCTCTGTGGTGGAGAAAAACTGCTCCCCACCCTGACAGACTCGCGTCTGTCGTGACCACTGCCCAGGATGGGGGCAGGAATGATCTTCCCTGTGATAATGAGGTGGGAAGAAGCCACCATTGCAGAGAGTCCTTGGCCGTCTGAGAAAGGGAGACTTTCCTGTCTAGGGAAGTTGTCTTCCCGTCCCATTGGCGGAGAATGTCCCATTGAAGTGGGCGCAGATGAAACTGCGCGAACGGGACTGCCTCCATTGCTGCCACCATCTTCCCTAGGAAGTGCATGAGGCGCCTTAAGGGGTGCGACTGACCCTGAAGGAGAGACTGCACCCCTGTCTGTAGTGACCGCTGCTTGTCCAGCGGAAGCTTCACTATCGCTGAGAGAGTATGAAACTCCATGCCAAGATACGTTAGTGATTGAGTCGGTGCCAGGTTTGACTTTGAAAAGTTGATGATCCATCTGAAAGTCTGGAGAGTCTCCAGCGCAACATTCAGGCTGTGTTGGCATGCCTCTTGAGAGGGTGCTTTGACAAGTAGATCGTCTAAATAAGGGATCACCGAATGTCCCTGAGAATGCAAGACTGCTACCACTGCCGCCATGACCTTGGTGAAAACCCGTGGGGCTGTCGCCAGACCAAATGGCAGAGCTACGAACTGGAGATGGTCGTCTCCTATCACGAAACGTAGAAAACGTTGGTGCTCTGTAGCAATTGGCACGTGGAGATAAGCATCTTTGATGTCTATTGATGCAAGGAAATCTCCTTGAGACATTGAGGCAATGACGGAGCGGAGGGTTACATCCGGAACCGCCTGGCCTTCACGTGCTTGGTGAGCAGTTTTAGGTCCAGAAGGGAACGGAAAGAGCCGTCCTTTTTTGGCACCCCAATCAGATTGGAGGAAAAAACCGTGTCTTGTTCCTGAAGAGGAACAGGGATTACCACTCCTTCTGCCTGCAGAAGAGCCTCGGCTCGGTGGGGGGGGGGGGATGTCCTGTACACGTGAGACACAATGTCTCCCACCCACCGGTCTGTGACCTGCGGCAGCTAAATGTCGCCAAGCGGGAGAGTCTGCCACCAACCGCGGATGCGGAGAGAGAGAGAGAGCTGAAGTCATGAGGAGACCGCCTTGGTAGCGGTTCCTCCTGCAGCCTTCCTTGGGCGTGATTGAGCCCGGCCGGAATTTGAGCCCCTCTGAGCCTTTTGAGCCCTTTTGGACGAGGACAATTGGGACCTGCCCGAGCCTGGGAAGGACCGAAACCTCGACTGTCCCCCCAGGACAGCATTACTAGGGTAAGTCGCAATGCAGACATTGCGAGGTTAAGGACACCACCTGCGGCACAGATGTACATGTGCTCAAGACCAGCTGCGCAAGACCAGCTGAAATAGCTTAGAGTGCCCATACGGCTGCGAATGCCGGAGCAACCGACACGCTGATAGCTTCACAGACAGATTTCAACCAGAGGTCCATCTGTCTGTCAATGGCATCTTTAAGGGAAGTCCCATCTCCACTGCAACTATGGATCTAGCCGCAAGCCTGGAGATTGGGGGATCCACCTTTGGACCCTGGGTCTAGCGCTTTACCACGTCAGGGGGAAGGGATAACGTGTATCCTTAATACGTTAGGAGAAAACGCTTATCTGGTAAGCGTGGTGTTTCTGAACTGCTTCTCTGAAGTCAGCGTGGCCAGAAAAGTACTCAATATACGCATGAGATACTGAAAAAGGATTTCTCCTGCTGTGAAGCTGACTCCTCCCCTGGAGGAGCTGAGGGAGCAATATCCAACATTCCATTGATGGACGCTATAAGATCATTCACTATGGCGTCACCATCCGGTGTATCCGGATTGAGAGCGGTGTCAGGACCAAAGCCCTGATCAGCTACGTCTGCCTCATCATACAGAGAGTCCTCCCGTGTTCCAAATGAGGGTGGCCAGGGAGCATTAATCAAGATTGCCCATGGCCTGTCTGGACTGCAAAGTCTATCAGCCGAAACTGCAACTCCGTCCCTGTCCCTGGACAGGGTTCACAGGTGGTTCCTTTGGCCACCTCTAGTAGAGACCCCGGCTGACCAAGTGCTACAGGGGAGCATTGCACACAATGGGGGTCAGTGGAACAGTATCACATGCAGGAAAAGCAGCATAGAAAGCCTGTGTTGCTTTTTTGCTGCTGTATTCTAGCCATCTATGCAATGTATAGCATACAAGCATAAACACTTCAGCACATGCAATACAAGCAGCATAGAAAGCCTGTGCCTTGGCACCCTTGCTTTCTTGCTGCTGTTGTCCGGCCATCTAGGAGAATACAGCCAAAAGTAGCGAGCGTACAGTGCAATGTATAGCATACAAGCATAAGTACAAGTGAACACTTCAGCACATGCAATACAAGCAGCCTATAAAGCCTGTGCCTTGGCACCCATGCTTTTTTGCTGCTGCTGTCCAGCCCTCTAGGAGAATATAGCCAAGAGTAGCGACCGTACAGTGCAATGTATAGCATACAAGCATAAGTACAAATGAACACTTCAGCACATGCAATACAAGCAGCCTAGAAAAACTGTGCCTTAGCACCCTTGCTTTTTTGCTGCTGTTATCTCGCCATCTAGGAGGGCATATAGCCAAAGATAGCGACCGTACAGTGCAGTGTATAGCATACAAGCATAAAATACAAATGGACACTTCGGTATTTAGTGGGGTCAGCACTTCAGGTGCTGCTTACCGCCCGCCTATAACGCGGGTGTGTGGTCGCCAGAGCCCTGTGAGTGGTTGCCCAGAGCATGTCTGCGTTCCCCAGCTCGGACTGCGTGCAGGAATGGCTGCCGGCGTCCTTCTCCAGCTCGTGTGACGAGGGGCAGGCCGTGGGCGTGCCCCAGACAAGAGCGGGAAACTGGCGTCCCACTGTGTCCAGTGAAGGGGGCTGGAGAATGCAAAGCAGACTCCAGCCCTCGGCGCTGACTGTTTGTACAGCGTCCCGCCTCACCCCTGACTGGCAGGGCTGGAGGCGGGAACGAAACGAAAACTAGGCCGCAAAGCCGGGGACTCGAGTAATAAGCGCGGCCGTCCATGTGCACGGCCAGCGCGGAAGTCCCCGGCGCACCACAAGTCCCAGCCGCGCCACAATGTAAAAAACACCCAGCAGCGGCCGGCGCGGCAGTTCCCAATACATAAAGTCACTCAGCAACGCTGTAGTGAATAATAGCACGAGCGCTCCGCGCTGTTGCCCCCGGCGCACTAACACTCCCAGCAATGCTGGTGTGTGTGTGCGCGCTTGCCCGGGGACACAGAGTACCTTAATGTAGCAGGGCCTGTCCCTGACGATACTCAGCTTCACATCCAGCAGGTTCTCTGGGTCTGTGGATGGAGCCCGGTCTCAGTGCCTGGAGACCTGTAAGATCCCACTTCACCCAGAGCCCTGAGGGGGGATGGGGAAGGAAAACAGCATGTGGGCTCCAGCCTCCGTACCCGCAATGGGTACCTCAACCTTAACAAACACCCGACAAAAGTGGGGTGAGAAGGGAGCATGCTGGGGGCCCTAGTATGGGCCCTCTTTTCTTCCATCCGACATAGTCAGCAGCTGCTGCTGACTAAAAACAGTGGAGCTATGCGTGGATGTCTGACCTCCTTCGCACAAAGCAGAAAACTGGTGAGCCAGTGATCCCACTGGGGGTGTATAGCCAGAAGGGGAGGGGCCTTACACTTTTTAGTGTAATGCTTTGTGTGGCCTCCGGAGGCAGTACTATACACCCAATCGTCTGGGTCTCCCAATGGAGCGCCGAAGAAAACATGGTTTCCACCCTGGTCTCCTCAGACATAACATGTTTCCACCTCAGACATAACATGGTTCAACCTTGGTCTCCTCAGACATAACACGTTTCCACCTCAGACATAACATAGCTCCACCTTGTTCTCCTCATACATAACATGGTTCCACCTTGGTTTCCTCAGACATAACACGATTCCACCTTGGTCTCCTCAGACATAACACGTTTTCACCTCAGGCATAACATGGTTCCACCTTGGTCTCCTCAGATATAACACGGTTCAACCTTGGTCTCCTCAGACATAACATGGTTCCACCTTGGTTTCCTCAGACATAACACGATTCCACCTTGGTCTCCTCAGACATAACACGTTTTCACCTCAGGCATAACATGGTTCCACCTCAGACATAACATAGCTCCACCTTGGTCTCCTCAGACATAACATGATTCCACCTTGGTCTCCTCAGACATAACACAGTTCCACCTCGGTCTCCTTAGACATAACACGCTTTCCCACCTGCTTTTGATTGACTTGATGTAGGTTTTGGTAAAACATAGCTAGACTGATGTCTTTCTTTGTAATAAAAGGCTTCCATCTTGCTATGCGACCCCAGAGGCTGGACATATAAAGACTACAGGAGATTGTGGTCATATGCAGTGTACAACTAATACCAGCCAGAAATTCCTGCAGCTCCTTTAATGTTACTGTCGGCCTATTGGCAGCCTCCTGGACCAATTTTCTTCTTGTCTAATCATTAATTTTTCTTCTAGGAACGTCACTGTTGTGCCAAATTGTAGCCAATTCTTGAGGAAGTCTTCATAGTGCTCTATGGTACATCTAATGCCTTGGAAATCATTTCTTGTTCTATTCTCCTGACTGATAACTTTCAGCTATGAGATCCCTCTGCTGTGTTGTCAGATGTTTACAGTCCACGACTTCGGCTGTAAGACGCAACTAAGAAAATCCTCCTAGACCAGCAAAACTTTCTATGGGGTTAATTAGAATTCCTGTAAATGACGGCGGCCAAAGACTAACTAACATGAGGCTAATTCTGATCACACCCACATCCCCAATTATAGGAGGGTGCTCACATTTCCGTTAAGGCATTATTTTACATGTATTATTCCCCCCCCTCACACAGAATCATTTTGAAGATATATGGTCAGGTGACAATTAGGCTCTGCCCACAAGATGGAGACATGGTGCACCTTAGGAGAAGAATAAAGTCTGTATACCTTGCACTTTTTAATTCTACAGTCATCAATTCATGCTAGATCTCACACAAAGAATTCATCGATGTAACATTTTGCTAAGGCCGGAGTTCCCCTTTAAGCCTTGTTCTCGGGAGGGACCAATAGATATATATATATATATATTTTTTTTAAATATTAGGCATCACAACATAACACCAGAGCTTTTGATGCGTTTTCTATGGTGTATTTAAAGGAAACATCTGCGGTAGAAAACTCGAATAGGGCGTATACAGGTAATAGAGTGTGTGTGTGTGTGTGTGTGTGTGGGGGTGGTCCCTTGTTTTTAAAGTTTGCCCCCCTACCACTTTAAATTGTAACTCTTTTCAACTTTATATTTATTTACAATCTACATATAACGTTGGTTAAAGAGTGCAAATATTGTGGCCAACGAATATCAAAGTCTTATGATCCGGAGCTGCATTCACAATGGTGCCGTTTGCACTCAGTAAGCGCTCCCCCATCGTGCAACACAGCAAAGCATCCAATGGAGAGAAACTAACCTGTCACAGGGGAGCGGTGAGGCTGATGGCCTTGTCAGCTGAGGAATAGTAGAGAGCCAGCAGAATTCTGAATGCAGCTCTGGAGTATAAAATAAGGGGCTCTACAATTATACAAGTAAACATTACAGACGTGAGCCTGAAAACTCATTAAAAGCTCTGGGTGTGAACACGCGGTAAGGTGGGTATAGCACGTTTACAGTTTGGCGGTCAGAGCTCGTCCTCCCTGACCCCGGGCTTTTCTCGGTGGCCTTGCAGGGGGTCACTGCCTCTGCCTTAATAAAGGTAAAGAGAACACAAACAAAAGACACACACCATAAAGAGTTAATACTAACACTTCTTAAAGGGGAAGCACACTTTAGTCCTCTGGAGCCGCCATCAGGGCATGTTTTCAGGATTTCCCTAGCATTGAGGTGCTGGACTCGTCACCTGGGCAATATTAAGGAAATCCCGAGGAGCTGCTCTGTTGGTGGCTCCTGAGGACTGGAGTTGGGGAACACCGCTCTAACGCCTTAGGGTGACGCTGACAACCACTATATGCCTCATTATTGCACCCACTTACGTTGTCACTTGGCTCCTGTGCACCACAATGCAGCCGGGTGACTACCAGCTCGTATACGGGTTGTCACCCCCCGACTCGTCTATATGACAGGAGACATGGGTGATACTTACAGCCTCCAGGCTCAGCCATCGCTCCTCCATCACCGCCTTCGTTTTCTCACCGTCATCTTCTTCCTGCACAAACCAAATGTCTGCTCATTACCGGAGCCCGAGGCAGCCGAAAAATATTCCCGGGATGCTTGTATATATAGGGGACGACCACGGCCCCCATCACAGACCCAGCCACACTGACCCTATTAACCAAAGTACCGAAACATAAAGATAAAAAAAGGTAAAAGAAAATATGGGGTCGGCCATATACTCCGGTGGTGGAGTGGGGTCACAGGAGGCAGGGGCGGTGCTGGAGTATGGCGATAGTGCGGGCGGTGCAGAGGGGGGCACAGTTGCTGACTGCAGGCGGCGGTGCTGTGCTGGGGCAGGGGGAGCTGCTCTGTGCTGGGGCAGGCGGAGCTGCTCTGTGCTGGGGCAGGCGGAGCTGCTCTGTGCTGGGGCAGGCGGAGCTGCTCTGTGCTGGGGCAGGCGGAGCTGCTCTGTGCTGGGGCAGGCGGCGGTGCTGTGCTGGGGCAGGCGGAGCTGCTCTGTGCTGGGGCAGGCGGAGCTGCTCTGTGCTGGGGCAGGCGGAGCTGCTCTGTGCTGGGGCAGGCGGAGCTGCTCTGTGCTGGGGCAGGGGGAGCTGCTCTGTGCTGGGGCAGGCGGAGCTGCTCTGTGCTGGGGCAGGCGGAGCTGCTCTGTGCTGGGGCAGGGGGAGCTGCTCTGTGCTGGGGCAGGCGGAGCTGCTCTGTGCTGGGGCAGGGGGAGCTGCTCTGTGCTGGGGCAGGCGGAGCTGCTCTGTGCTGGGGCAGGGGGAGCTGCTCTGTGCTGGGGCAGGCGGAGCTGCTCTGTGCTGGGGCAGGGGGAGCTGCTCTGTGCTGGGGCAGGCGGCGGTGCTGTGCTGGGGCAGGCGGAGCTGCTCTGTGCTGGGGCAGGCGGAGCTGCTCTGTGCTGGGGCAGGCGGCGGTGCTGTGCTGGGGCAGGCGGAGCTGCTCTGTGCTGGGGCAGGCGGAGCTGCTCTGTGCTGGGGCAGGCGGAGCTGCTCTGTGCTGGGGCAGGCGGAGCTGCTCTGTGCTGGGGCAGGGGGAGCTGCTCTGTGCTGGGGCAGGCGGAGCTGCTCTGTGCTGGGGCAGGGGGAGCTGCTCTGTGCTGGGGCAGGCGGAGCTGCTCTGTGCTGGGGCAGGGGGAGCTGCTCTGTGCTGGGGCAGGGGGAGCTGCTCTGTGCTGGGGCAGGGGGAGCTGCTCTGTGCTGGGGCAGGGGGAGCTGCTCTGTGCTGGGGCAGGGGGAGCTGCTCTGTGCTGGGGCAGGGGGAGCTGCTCTGTGCTGGGGCAGGCGGAGCTGCTCTGTGCTGGGGCAGGGGGAGCTGCTCTGTGCTGGGGCAGGGGGAGCTGCTCTGTGCTGGGGCAGGCGGAGCTGCTCTGTGCTGGGGCAGGCGGAGCTGCTCTGTGCTGCGGCAGGCGGAGCTGCTCTGTGCTGGGGCAGGCGGCGGTGCTGTGCTGGGGCAGGCGGAGCTGCTCTGTGCTGGGGCAGGCGGTGCTGCTCTGTGCTGGGGCAGGCGGAGCTGCTCTGTGCTGGGGCAGGCGGAGCTGCTCTGTGCTGGAGTTTGCTGCGGGCGGCGAGGCACCGGCCATTGTGAAGATGTGGGAAGTGCGGGCTTGAAAGTAATGGTGGCCGGATTTGGTGCGTGCGCAGATGAGAGCTTGAGCCGAGAGCTATGCTGCGCACATGCCGACTCTGGGCGCATTATTTGAAGAACTTACTCCCGACATCTTCAGATGCCTCGCTGCCCGCCCGCCGCTCCGTGCCTCGCTGCCTGCCCGCCATACAGAGCCTCGCTGCCTGCCCGCCCTACAGAGCCTCGCTGCCCACCTGCCGTACAGAGCCTCGCTGCCTGCCCGCCATACAGAGCCTCGCTGCTCACCCGCCGCACAGAGCCTCGCTGCCCACCTGCCGTACAGAGCCTCGCTGCCCACCTGCCGTACAGAGCCTCGCTGCCCACCTGCCGTACAGAGCCTCGCTGCCCACCTGCCGTACAGAGCCTCGCTGCCCACCTGCAGCACAGAGCCTTGCTTGCCACCTTCCGTACAGAGCCTCGCTGCCCACCTGCCGCTCAGAACCTCACTGCCTGCCTGCCCCTCAGAACCTCGCTTCCCGCCCGCTGCACAGAGCCTCGCTGCCTGCCCGCTACACAGAGCCTCGCTGCCTGCCCGTCGCGTAGAGCCTCGCTGCCTGCCCGCCGCATAGAGCCTCGCTGCCTGCCCGCAGCACACTGCGCAGCATTGCCCTATCTCCTGTGATCCCTCTCCACCCCCCTGTAAACTACCTTTGAATTTTAAGATGCACCCCTCATTTTCCTCCCAAACTTTTGGGAGGAAAAGTGCGTCTTATAATCTGAAACATATGGTACGCCAATAACAGTGCCAAAGTTCCCAAAATCTAGTGTCAGCCTCGGTGACGGCTCCTGACGTTGGCGCACAGGGTGGACCCCTGTACCCGGTCCTGTCTGCATTATCCGTGTAGTGAAGGCTTTAGCTGACTGGATCCAGAAGGGAAAATAGAAATAAAGAAAAAACGAATCATAAATTGTACAAATCGGTGCAGCGCCAAATGTGGAAATGCCAAACAAAGGTGAGACAATTAGCGGGTGATGAGCGCCGCGCTCTAATCAGCCGCCATTACGGTGGAGTCGCTGTGACCTTTCCTTTGATGCGTCTCCGGTGGATTGTGGAGAAGATGCCGGGATCTGATCAACACGAGGCAACAAAACAGCAGCAACAGCAGCAACAGCAACAGCAGCAGCAGCAACAGCAGCAGCAGCAACAGCAGCAAACATGGAGACCCCTGTCCCACTACACGGGGTAAGAGTAGATGAGTGGTGCCAGACAAGACCGGGCGGCTGCTTATCTCCATCTGCGGCTTTCCTCTCACCTGCGGGTCCGGGGTCCTCTCCTGCACTCTCCTCTGTGAATTCCTTTCTCTCTTGGACCTGAGCAGTTTTCTCCGTGGTTTTACCTGTCACATACAGAGAAAGAAAATACTCCACTATGGTGCCACAGATAGCGGGGAGGGCATTAGAGGGGCTGCACTATTACCCCCGTATCAGTAGTGCAGCCCCTCTAATGCCCTCCCCTCTAATGCCCTCCTGCAGCTCCTCTAATGCCCTCCTCTCTAATACCCTCGTGTAGCCCCTCTAATGCCATCCCCGTTAATGCCCTCCTGCAGCTCCTCTAATGCCCTCCCCGCTAATGCCCTCCTGCAGCTCCTCTAATGCCCTCCCCGCTAATGCCCTCCTGCAGCTCCTCTAATGCCCTCCCCGCTAATGCCCTCCTGCAGCTCCTCTAATGCCCTCCCCTCTAATGCCCTCCTGCAGCTCCTCTAATGCCAAACTCTCTAATACCCTCCTGCAGCTCCTCTAATGCCCTCCCCTCTAATGCCATCCTTTCTAATGCCCTCCTGCAGGTCCTCTAATGCCCTCCTGCAGCTCCTCTAATGCCCTCCTGTACCTGTGGTATAACAAGGGGCACACGTGTATGTGTGCTGTATACTGGCGCCCTCTCCAAATACCTACTTTGCCAGTGAACTCTATCAGATGGGCCGGGGGACCGTTTGAGTCGGAGCTGTCCGATCCTCTGGTGCTGAAACAAAGAACCGTCACACATAGAGTGCACTCATACTACCAACACAGTCACATCCAGAGCTGAACTCAAGATTCTGCTGATTTATTGTCTATTGTTTTGCAATCTGGGATATGTAAATTTTACACCGCACACTGTCCAGAAATGTGATACAGAAAAACGCTTCATCGATTCTAAACAATAAAAACTCACCTGGAATCAAGATCCGACAAGACGTCTTCTAGAACAGATTCAGAGTCCAAGCCGAGCCGCTGATTACAGTTCACTCTCTGCTTTATCATATCCTCCAGTTCTCTCAGGCAAGAGAAATACTGGAAACAGACCAGCAACACTACGGTAATACATCTGCTACACAGGGGCAGTATTATAGCAGCTATATTCTTGTACATAGGAGCAGTATTATAGTAGTTATATTCTTGTACATAGGGACAGTATTATAGTAGTTATATTCTTGTACATAGGGGCGGTATTATAGTCGTTATATTCTTGTACATAGGGGCAGTATTATAGTAGTTATATTCTTGTACATAGGGGGCAGTATTATAGCAGCTATATTCTTGTACATAGAGGCAGTATTATAGTAGATATATTCTTGTGCATAGGGGCAGTATTATAGTAGATATATTCTTGTACATAGGAGCAGTATTATAGTAGTTATATTCTTGTACATAGGGGCAGTATTATAGTAGTTATATTCTTGTACATAGGGGCAGTACTATAGTAGTTATATTCTTGTACATAGGGGCAGTATTATAGTAGTTATATTCTTGTACATACGGTAGGGAGCAGTATTATAGTAGTTATATTCTTGTACATAGGGGGCAGTATTATAGTAGTTATCTTCTTGTACATAGGAGCAGTATTATAGTAGTTATATTCTTGTACATAGGAGCAGTATTATAGTAGTTATATTCTTGTACATAGGGGGCAGTATTATAGTAGTTATCTTCTTGTACATAGGGGGCAGTATTATAGTAGTTATATTCTTGTACATAGGGGCAGTATTATAGTAGTTATATTCTTGTACATAGGGGCAGTATTATAGTAGTTATATTCTTGTACATAGGGGCAGTATTATAGTAGTTATATTCTTGTACATAGGGGCAGTATTATAGTAGTTATATTCTTGTACATAGGGGCAGTATTATAGTAGTTATATTCTTGTACATAGGGGCAGTATTATAGTAGTTATATTCTTGTACATAGGGGCAGTATTATAGTAGTTATATTCTTGTACATAGGGGCAGTATTATAGTAGTTATATTCTTGTACATAGGAGCAGTATTATAGTAGTTATATTCTTGTACATAGGGGGCAGTATTATAGCAGTTATATTCCTGTCTATAGAGGGCAGTATTATAGTAGTATATTCCTGTCTATAGAGGGCAGTATTATAGTAGTATATTCCTGTCTATAGAGGGCAGTATTATAGTAGTTATATTCTTGTACATAGAGGCAGTATTATAGTAGTTATATTCTTGTACATAGGGGCAGTATTATAGTAGTTATATTCTTGTACATAGAGGCAGTATTATAGTAGTTATATTCTTGTACATAGAGGCAGTATTATAGTAGTTATATTCTTGTACATAGGGGCAGTATTATAGTAGTTATATTCTTGTACATAGGGGCAGTATTATAGTAGTTATATTCTTGTATATAGGGGGCACTATTATAGTAGTTATATTCTTGTACATAGGGGCAGTATTATAGTAGTTATATTCTTGTACATAGGGGCAGTATTATAGTAGTTATATTCTTGTACATAGGAGCAGTATTATAGTAGTTATATTCTTGTACATAGGGGCAGTATTATAGTAGTTATATTCTTGTACATAGAGGGCAGTATTATAGCAGTTATATTCCTGTCTATAGAGGGCAGTATTATAGTAGTATATTCCTGTCTATAGAGGGCAGTATTATAGTAGTATATTCCTGTCTATAGAGGGCAGTATTATAGTAGTATATTCCTGTCTATATAGGAGCAGTATTATAGTAGTATATTCCTGTCTATAGAGGGCAGTATTATAGTAGTATATTCCTGTCTATAGAGGGCAGTATTATAGTAGTATATTCCTGTCTATAGAGGGCAGTATTATAGTAGTATATTCCTGTCTATAGAGGGCAGTATTATAGTAGTATATTCCTGTCTATAGAGGGCAGTATTATAGTAGTATATTCCTGTCTATAGAGGGCAGTATTATAGTAGTATATTCCTGTCTATAGAGGGCAGTATTATAGTAGTATATTCCTGTCTATAGAGGGCAGTATTATAGTAGTATATTCCTGTCTATAGAGGGCAGTATTATAGTAGTATATTCCTGTCTATAGAGGGCAGTATTATGGTAGTTATATTCCTGTCTATAGAGGGCAGTATTATAGTAGTTCTATTCCTGTCTATAGAGGGCAGTATTATAGTAGTATATTCCTGTCTATAGGGGGCAGTATTATAGCAGTTATATTCCTGTCTATAGAGGGCAGTATTATAGTAGTATATTCCTGTCTATAGAGGGCAGTATTATAGTAGTATATTCCTGTCTATAGAGGGCAGTATTATAGTAGTATATTCCTGTCTATAGAGGGCAGTGTTCTTTATTGAACCTTACACATGACAGAATACCCGTATAATGTCTTTTCTGCAGGAATCTTCTCGTTATGGGTGATCTCTCGCACAGACTGTGACTTCTCGCACTGTATCCTCGCACAGGACGTGTATTTACTGAGTGTGTACATTCCCCTGGAGTGTGAGTGTGAGATTGAGGTCACCTCCGGGCAGTGAATACGGTATATTCTGCGCTGAGTGCTCGCAGTGGAGGAGCCGCGTGCTGTAGTCATCGCCCGCAGAGATCACCGTGACTCGGACCCTGTTCTCCCCTGCGAGGAGCGGGGGGCTGCTGCTGGTTCCCCCAGGAGCTGCACTCTTACCTTAGTTTGGTCGGGGTCACAGTAATCTAGCAGTGCATGGCAGACATGGCAGCCCAGCGACTCCAGGTCCTTGGTGCTGAAATGAGTCCCGCGCCGCTTACCTGTAATGTATGGAATAAGCACGGAGCTGAATTAAAGGGATAACATGTAATAAGCCGGACAAATCCTTCTGTCACCACTAGGGGGCGATATGCTGCTTTTATTTAGGTGCCGTATACAGCTGTATACAGCTTGCCCCGCTGTTTATAGCCACTAGTCGACCTGTTACAGCACAGCCTTGTGTGGGCAGATCACTGTCAGGGCATGCTGGGAGTAGTAGTGTCACAATCCAAGGCATAAACTCACCCATTGAAGAGCCACAGAACGTGGCCTCCAGGGTGTAGCTGTTCCGGATGCCCATTTTCCACATGACCACGCGCCCCGTCCCTTCCTTGCTCCTCTGCACTTTGAACTTGCAGGCCGAAACTGAGAACTGAGGACATAAATAAGGACAGGGGATAACAGAGAAGCCGAATACTGAGGCTGCTATATAATGAGGCCACTAGTGGAGGTCCAGCAAAAAGAAACCCCCTGAAAAAGGGGGAAAATATGATCTGGACATTCTAGGGAATTCTCTGCAGCCACCACTAGAGGGAGCTAGTGCACACTGACGCTACAGCTCACACCTGTCTTCACTAAGCTCCTTGGCTCCCTCTAGTGGTGGCTCTAGATATACTGAAAGCAGACCCCGGACCAGATCCCCAAATTAACTCCAGGGTGGTCTGAAATTATTTAACATCTTGGTCTGGGGGCTGAGAATTAATTCAGCGCCTTTATCTAAGTGTTGATGAATTGCAAGGTCTGGTGGGGAAGGTGGGGGGGGGGGTTGGGGTCTAAATTATTTTTTGGGGGTCTGACTTAATATTTGAATAATTTGGGCTCTAGTACGGAATTCTTTTTGCGGTCTTCATCCTTTTCTACCTATGTGGCTGCAATCCCACACATGACCTGTGACGGGGGAGGCGCTGTTTTTCTTATCAGCCATGTTTTGGAGTATGCGGTTCTGAATCACCTTATCGGGGGAGATCTTGCTGAGCATCAATGGGAAGATGCGCTCACACAGGCGGCTCTCACCGCCACCCGGGGGACCTCTGCCCTTACACCCGTACATAAAGACGTTCTGCTTCCTGCTGTGTCCATGCAAGTCACAATACAGCAGGATCTCCCGCTCCTCCATCACCCTGCGAGGAAAGAAACGGGGAAAGTAAGTACACCGCACACACGTCAGACTAATGGCTCTATATAGAGACAAGGAATGTATATAACACACCAATATGGACGTATTATAGTAGTTATATTCTTCTACATAGCGGCAGTATTATAGTAGTTATATTCCTGTACATAGGGGCAGTATTATAGTAGTTATATTCTTGTACATAGGGGCAGTATTATAGTAGTTATATTCTTGTACATAGGAGCAGTATTATAGTAGTTATATTCTTGTATATAGGGGCAGTATTATGGTACTTGTATTCTTGTACATAGGGGGCAGTATTATAGTAGTTATATTCTTGTACATAGGAGCAGTATTATAGTAGTTATATTCTTGTATATAGGGGCAGTATTATGGTACTTGTATTCTTGTACATAGGGGGCAGTATTATAGTAGTTATATTCCTGTACATAGGAGCAGTATTATAGTAGTTATATTCTTGTACATAGGAGCAGTATTATAGTAGTTATATTCTTGTACATAGGGGGCAGTATTATAGTAGTTATATTCCTGTACATAGGGGGCAGTATTATAGTAGTTATATTCCTGTACATAGGGGCAGTATTATAGTAGTTTTATTCTTGTACATAGAGGGCAGTATTATAGTAGTTATATTCTTGTACATAGGGGCAGTATTATAGTAGTTATATTCTTGTACATAGGGGGCAGTATTATAGTAGTTATATTCTTGTACATAGGGGGCAGTATTATAGTAGTTATATTCTTGTACATAGGAGCAGTATTATAGTAGTTGTATTCTTGTACATAGGAGCAGTATTATAGTATTTATATTCTTGTACATAGGACCAGTATTATAGTAGTTATATTCCTGTACATAGGGGGCAGTATTATAGTAGTTATATTCTTGTATATAGGGGGCAGTATTATAGTAGTTATATTCTTGTACATAGGGGCAGTATTATAGTAGTTATATTCTTGTACATAGGGGGCAGTATTATAGTAGTTATATTCTTGTACATAGGAGCAGTATTATAGTAGTTATATTCTTGTACATAGGGGGCAGTATTATAGTAGTTATATTCTTGTATATAGGGGGCAGTATTATAGTAGTTATATTCTTGTACATAGGGGACAGTATTATAGTAGTTATATTCTTGTATATAGGGGGCAGTATTATAGTAGTTATATTCTTGTACATAGGGGGCAGTATTATAGTAGTTATATTCTTGTACATAGGAGGTAGTATTATAGTAGTTATAGTCTTGTACATAGGAGCAGTATTATAGTAGTTATATTCTTGTATATAGGAGCAGTATTATAGTAATTATATTCTTGTACATAGGAGGCAGTATTATAGTAGTTATATTCTTGTATATAGGAGCAGTATTATAGTAGTTATATTCTTGTACATAGGAGCAGTATTATAGTAATTATATTCTTGTACATAGGAGGCAGTATTATAGTAGTTATATTCTTGTACATAGGGGCAGTATTATAGTAATTATATTCTTGTACATAGGAGGCAGTATTATAGTAGTTATATTCTTGTATATAGGAGCAGTATTATAGTAGTTATATTCTTGTACATAGGAGCAGTATTATAGTAGTTATATTCTTGTACATAGGAGCAGTATTATAGTAGTTATATTCTTGTACATAGGGGGCAGTATTATAGTAGTTATATTCTTGTACATAGGGGCAGTATTATAGTAGTTATATTCTTGTACATAGGAGCAGTATTATAGTAGTTATATTCCTGTACATAGGAGCAGTATTATAGCAGTTATATTCTTGTATATAGTGCCAGTATTATAGTAGTTATATTCTTGTACATAGGGGGCAGTATTATAGTAGTTATATTCTTGTACATATGGGGCAGTATTGTAGTAGTTATATTCTTGTACATAGGAGCAGTATTATAGTAGTTATATTCTTGTACATAGGAGCAGTATTATAGTAGTTATATTCTTGTACATAGGGGCAGTATTATAGTAGTTATATTCTTGTACATAGGAGCAGTATTATAGTAGTTATATTCTTGTACATAGGGGGCAGTATTATTGCAGTATATTGAGGCTTGGTTTGCTTTCTCATAAGCGGCAGTAATCACACTGGCCACTAGAGGGCACACGGACACCGCGCTGAGCAGACAGTGCACATCTTAGCTAGGGGAATGTTTTCTCGCTTTGTGCAGACATTATCGGATGGAATAATCTTTGCAGTGATAATTCGGCGCTGACTCCTCGGTGAGTGACAGCGGCAGACAGACCATTATAGGTAATCAGCTCCACAATGAGAGCCTTCGGCTGGTGAGTGGAGGCGACGTGGGCAGAGATGGAGGCTTTGTGTTGTCAGCGGGAGTTATTATTATTGAGGTAATGATTCTTATCTTTTTTATATTATGCATAAAACCTCTACAAAAAAATAAAAAGTCTCACATCTGCACGGATAGAAAGAAAATGACAATGTGACTGAGCGGAGCGCAGGTAGTGATGCTTCACAGTGCGCCGCTTCCACCATGTCAGAGACCAAGGGGTGTGTAAAACGGGCCAAGAAAGTGAGGACCTGTGTGCTGCCTGCAGGAGAAAGTGAGGACCTGTGCACTGCCTGCAGGAGAAAGTGAGGACCTGTGCACTGCCTGCAGGAGAAAGTGAGGACCTGTGCACTGCCTGCAGGAGAAAGTGAGGACCTGTGCACTGCCTGCAGGAGAAAGTGAGGACCTGTGCGCTGCCTGCAGGAGAAAGTGAGGACCTGTGCGCTGCCTGCAGGAGAAAGTGAGGACCTGTGCACTGCCTGCAGGAGAAAGTGAGGACCTGTGCGCTGCCTTCAGGAGAAAGTGAGGACCTGTGTGCTGCCTGCAGGAGAAAGTGAGGACCTGTGTGCTGCCTGCAGGAGAAAGTGAGGACCTGTGTGCTGCCTGCAGGAGAAAGTGAGGACCTGTGTGCTGCCTGCAGGAGAAAGTGAGGACCTGTGTGCTGCCTGCAGGAGAAAGTGAGGACCTGTGTGCTGCCTGCAGGAGAAAGTGAGGATCTGTGTGCTGCCTGCAGGAGAAAGTGAGGACCTGTGTGCTGCCTGCAGGAGAAAGTGAGGACCTGTGTGCTGCCTGCAGGAGACAGTGAGGACCTGTGTGCTGCCTGCAGGAGAAAGTGAGGACCTGTGTGCTGCCTGCAGGAGAAAGTGAGGACCTGTGTGCTGCCTGCAGGAGAAAGTGAGGACCTGTGTGCTGCCTGCAGGAGAAAGCGAGGACCTGTGTGCTGCCTGCAGGAGAAAGTGAGGACCTGTGTGCTGCCTGCAGGAGAAAGTGAGGACCTGTGTGCTGCCTGCAGGAGAAAGTGAGGACCTGAAAGTGAGGACCTGTGTGATGCCTACAGGAGAAAGTGAGGACCTGTGTGCTGCCTGCAGGAGAAAGTGAGGACCTGTGTGCTGCCTGCAGGAGAAAGTGAGGACCTGTGTGCTGCCTGCAGGAGAAAGTGAGGACCTGTGTGCTGCCTGCAGGAGAAAGTGAGGACCTGTGCGCTGCCTGCAGGAGAAAGTGAGGACCTGTGCACTGCCTGCAGGAGAAAGTGAGGACCTGTGCACTGCCTGCAGGAGAAAGTGAGGACCTGTGCGCTTCCTGCAGGAGAAAGTGAGAACCTGTGCACTGCCTGCAGGAGAAAGTGAGGACCTGTGTCCTGTCTGCAGTAGAAAGGGAGGACCTGTGTGCTTCCTGCAGGAGAAAGTGAGGACCTTTGTGCTGCCGAGATAAAGTGAGGACCTGTGTGCTGCCTGCAGGAGAAAGTGAGGACCTGTGTGCTGCCTGCAGGAGAAAGTGAGGACCTGTGTGCTGCCTGCAGGAGAAAGTGAGGACCTGTGCCCTGCCTGTAGGAGAAAGTGAGGACCTGTGTGCTGCCTGCAGGAGAAAGTGAGGACCTGTGTGCTGCCTGCAGGAGAAAGTGAGGACCTGTGCGCTTCCTGCAGGAGAAAGTGAGGACCTGTGTGCTGCCTGCAGGAGAAAGTGAGGACCTGTGTGCTGCCTGCAGGAGAAAGTGAGGACCTGTGTGCTGCCTGCAGGAGAAAGTGAGGACCTGTGCGCTTTCTGTAGGAGAAAGTGAGGACCTGTGCACTGCCTGCAGGAGAAAGTGAGGACCTCTGTTCTGCTTGCATGAGAAAGTGAGGACCTGTGTGCTGCCTGCAGGAGAAAGTGAGGACCTGTGTGCTGCCTGCAGGAGAAAGTGAGGACCTGTGTGCTGCCTGCAGGAGAAAGTGAGGACCTGTGCGCTTCCTGCAGGAGAAAGGGAGGACCTGTGCACTGCCTGCAGGAGAAAGTGAGGACCTGTGCGCTTCCTGTAGGAGAAAGTGAGGACCTCTGTTCTGCTTGCATGAGAAAGTGAGGACCTGTGTGCTGCCTGCAGGAGAAAGTGAGGACCTGTGTGCTGCCTGCAGGAGAAAGTGAGGACCTGTGCGCTTCCTGCAGGAGAAAGGGAGGACCTGTGTGCTGTCTGCAGTAGAAAGTGAGGACCTGTGTGCTGCTGCGAGAAAGTGAGGACCTGTGTGCTGCCTGCAGGAGAAAGTGAGGACCTGTGTGCTGCTGCGAGAAAGTGAGGACTTGTGTGCTGCCTGCAGGAGAAAGTGAGGACCTGTGTGCTGCTGCGAGAAAGTGAGGACCTGTGTGCTGCCTGCAGGAGAAAGTGAGGACCTGTGTGCTGCTGCGAGAAAGTGAGGACCTGTGTGCTGCTGCGAGAAAGCGAGGACCAGGAATCAGGAAGACCGTAGACGAGGGCCAAGAAAGGTGTCAGTGCCCGGATTAACGATCTACAGCCCGGTCCCATATCTGGAGAAATTGCTGAACCCTAGAGACCGCCGGATCCTGAGCCAGTATAGACTCTGTAACCACGGTCCGACCATTGAACCCGGCCGGCACAGATAGACATATAAGCCCAAGGAGGACAGACTGCGCTCACACTGTGACCTGGAGGGTGAGACACTTCCTGTTACACTGCACCAAATACTCAGCAGTGAGAGACAATGATTTCAAGAGAATCATCAATGTCTTCCTGGATTTCAGCTACAAGGAGGAAGAATAGAAAATACACATCCTGCTGGGGGAAGACGAGAGGACGGTGAGGTAGCAGCTCAGTATGTGAGAAACTGAACTGTGATGTGCCAGTCTGTACCCCTAGCCTGGTTATGCCCCCCTCTATCATTCCTATAGCCCTTACCCATTGTCCCCACAGTAAACCTGTTAAGCTTCTTTGAATTTGAAGATACGAAATAGATCGATATGAACGATATGAGATAGAAACGAGCGACATGAGACAGATACGAGCGATACGAGATAGATACGAGCGTCACGAGACAGATACGCGCGACATGAGACAGATACGAGCGATACGAGATAGATACGAGCGACACCAAACAGATATGAGCGACACGACACAGCTACAAGCGACACAAGAGGTATGAGCGACACGAGACAGATACGAGACAGATACAAGCGATACGAGATAGATATGAGACAGATACGAGCCAGATACAACCGATATGAGACAGATACGAGCCAGATACAACCGATATGAGACAGATACGAGCGATACGAGACAGACACAAGCGATACGAGACAGATACGAGCGGCACGAGATAAATACAAAGCGATACGAGGTAAATACAAGTGATACGAGGTAAATACGAGCGACACAAGACAGATACGAGCGATACGAGATAGATACGAGACAGATACGAGCGATACGAGATAGATACGAGCAACACCAAACAGATATGAGCGACACAACACAGATACAAGCGACACAAGAGGTATGAGCGACACGAGACAGATACGAGACAGATACAAGCGATACGAGATAGCTATGAGACAGATACGAGCCAGATACAAGCGATATGAGACAGATATGAGCGATACGAGACAGATACGAGCTATACGAGACAGATACGAGCTATACGAGACAGATACGAGTGGCACGAGATAAATACAAAGCAATACGAGGTAAATACAAGTGATACGAGGTAAATACAAGCGATACGAGGTAAATATGAGCGACACAAGACAGATACGAGCGGCACGAGATAAATACAAAGCGATACGAGGTAAATACAAGCGATACGAAGGTAAATACAAGTGATACGAGGTAAATACAAGTGATACGAGGTAAATATGAGCGACACAAGACAGATACGAGCGAGACGAGACAGATACGAGCAATACGAGATAGCTACAAGCAATACGAGATAGATACGAGCGACACAAGACAGATACGAGACAGGTACAAGGGATACGAGATAGATATGAGCGATACGAGATAAATACGAGCGATACGAGATAGCTAGGAGCAATACAAGATAGATACAAGCAATTTGAGATAGATACAAGCAATACGAGATAGGTACGAGCAACACAAGACAGATACGAGCGATACGAGACAGATACGAGCGATACGAGACAGATACGAGCGATACGAGACAGATACGAGCGATACGAGAAAGCTACAGGCGGCATGAGATAAATACGAGCGATACAAAATAAATATAAGCGATACGAGGTAAATACGAGCGACACAAGACAGATACGAGCGAGACGAGACAGATACGAGCAATACGAGATAGATACAAGCGACAGGAGATAGATATAAGCAATACGAGACAAATACGAAAGATACGAGACAGATACAAGCGATACGAGAAAGCTACAAGCGGCACGAGATAAATACAAGCGATACGAGGTAAATACGAGCGACATAAGACAGATACGAGCAAGACGAGACAGATACAAGCAACAGGAGATAGATACAAGCAACAGGAGATAGATACAAGCAATACGAGATAGATACAAGCAATACGAGATAGGTGCGAGCGACAAGATACGAAAGATACGAGACAGATACGAAAGATACGAGACAGATACGAAAGATACGAGACAGATACGAAAGATACGAGACAGATACAAGATACAAGCGATACGAGATAGATATGAGCGACACAAGACAGATACGAGACAGGTACAAGGGATACGAGATAGATATGAGCGATACGAGATAAATACGAGTGATACAAGATAGATACGAGCAATACGAGATAGCTAGGAGATAGCTAGGAGCAATACAAGATAGATACAAGCAATACAAGATAGATACAAGCGATATGAGAAAGATATGAGAGGCACAAGATAGATAGATACGAGAGACATGAGATAGAATTAAGCGATACTAGATACATAGATCTCAGCAACACAAGATAGGTCCGAGCAACACAAGATGGATAGGAGTGACACGAGATGGGTATGAGCGATACGAGATAGATATGAGATGGGTATGATTGATATGCAATAGATAGATACAAGCAACACAAGATAGATACGAGCAACACAAAATGGGTACAAGCGACATAAGATGGGTGCGAGCACCACGAGATGGGTGTGAGCAACTCAACATGGGTACGAGCAACACAAGATGGATACGAGCGACTCAAAATGGGTGCGAGCGAGATGAGATGGGTGCGAACGACACGAGATGGGTGCGAACGACACGACATGGGTGCGAACGACACGAGATGGGTGTGAACGACACGAGATGGGTGCGAACGACACGAGATGGGTGCGAACGACACGTGATGGGTGCGAACGACACGAGATGGGTGCGAACGACACGAGATGGGTGCGAACGACACGAGATGGGTGCGAACAACACGAGATGGGTGCGAACGACACGAGATGGGTACGAGCGACAAGAGATGGGTACGAGCGACACGAGATGGGTGCGAACGACACGAGATGGGTGCGAACGACACGAGATGGGTACGAGCGACAAGAGATGGGTACGAGCGACACGAGATGGGTGCGAACGACACGAGATGGGTATGAGTGATATGAGCTATATATGAGAGGTATGAGATACACGCAAGCGATATGAGATAGATACGAGTGATCCGAGATACATACGAGCGATATGAGCAATATGAGATACATACGAGCGATACGAGATACATATGAGCGATACGAGATACATATGAGCGATACGAGATACATACGAGCGATACTAGATACATACGAGCGATACCAGATACAGACGAGCGATACCAGATACATACGAGTGATACCAGATACATACGAGTGATACCAGATACATACGAGCGATACCAGATACATACGAGTGATACCAGATACATACGAGCGATACCAGATACATACGAGCGATGCCAGATACATACGAGCGATATGAGATACATACGAGCGATGCCAGATACATACGAGCGATATGAGATACATACGAGTGATATGAGATACATACGAGCGATATGAGATACATACGAGCGATATGAGATACATATGAGCGATACTAGATACATACGAGCAATACCAGATACATACGAGCGATACGAGTGATACATATGAGAAAGATATGAGATAGATAGATATGATAGTAATGGATAATGGATATATAGAAAGATAGATATGAGATAAACTAAAGATATCAAATACATATGAAAGAAACAGAAATTAGATGGTTAGACTTACTGTACATAAGACGGAAAATAAATATTGGATAGACATAAGGACTGACAGATACTAGAGAGACAGATATAACATAGATATGTGATAGATACTAGATATAGGAAATCAGTATGAGACATATAATGACAGACAGCCCACCCCTCTTACCTTCTGATCATATTTCGGGTGAACCATATAGATGGGAAGGAGTCTTTCAGTCTGGACTTGTAATTACGGTTTAGGTCTCGTCCGGCAAGTGAGCAGCGATAGTTCCCCACAATCACCCCATCCGGGTTTAACATGGGCACCACCTTAAAGACGAAGGTGTCTCTGAGCCGCTGGGCATCGCTCCTGGAGCTTAATATGTAGTCCAGGAACCCTTTCATCATCCAGGAGCTGTTGGTCTCCCCCGGGTGGACCCGGGCTGTCAGGATCACAGCTTTCTTCTCCTTCTTGTGGTCCTCGGTGGTTGGGGAGGGGTTGGTGATCGTCAGTATATACACAATGTTACCAGCCAAGGAGTGGCACAGGACCCGGATCTTACAGTACCTGGAGCGCTCTGGGTCGTTGGCTATGCCCGCCAGGTAATCTTGGAGGTTGGAGTATGTATATGGATAGCAATAGGCGAAGTAACAGGTGTCTCGGCTGTGAGGGAACCTGAAGGTCCAGGACAGTGAGTAGAGGGCCTGCCCGTCTCGGGCCCAGCTGTTCTTGTAATACTTGATCTCATCCCCGATCCTCCTCCATCCGATGTGGTGGGCATTGGCGTCCGTCTCAGAATACATGAGGGGGCGCATGCCGTGGCTGTACAGACTTGTGGGTTTCATGAAGTTTACAATGGTAAATCGGTAAGGGACGCCCGCCCTGGTGTTCTTCACCTGGAAGTAGTACCACTGGGTGTGGCGGTCGGTGTACAGGTCACTGCGCAGGGTCAGCTGGTAGTCGTAGTCACCTCTGTAAGGAGACATAAGACCAGTCAGCTCAAGGGGTCGCCGCTATATTCCCATAACATGTCATTTATGGGGGTCCATCAATCGATAAACATCAACCCTGAAAATGGATGGGGCGGCTTTAGTCTGAATCCCCTTCCCCCCCTAGAAATCTTAACATTTATTCCTCCCCTTTCCCTCATATATATGCACACTCAGCTTATTATTCCTCCCCTTTCCCTCATATATATGCACACTCAGCTTATTATTCCTCCCCTTTCCCTCATATATATGCACACTCAGCTTATTATTCCTCCCCTTTCCCTCATATATATGCACACTCAGCTTATTATTCCTCCCCTTTCCCTCATATATATGCACACTCAGCTTATTATTCCTCCCCTTTCCCTCATATACATGCACACTCAGCTTATTATTCCTCCCCTTTCCCTCATATATATGCACACTCAGCTTATTATTCCTCCTCTTTCCCTCATATATATGCACACTCAGCTTATTATTCCTCCCCTTTCCCTCATATAAATGCACACTCAGCTTATTATTCCTCCTCTTTCCCTCATATATATGCACACTCAGCTTATTATTCCTCCTCTTTCCCTCATATACATGCACACTCAGCTTATTATTCCTCCTCTTTCCCTCATATATATGCACACTCAGCTTATTATTCCTCCCCTTTCCCTCATATATATGCACACTCAGCTTATTATTCCTCCTCTTTCCCTCATATATATGCACACTCAGCTTATTATTCCTCCTCTTTCCCTCATATATATGCACACTCAGCTTATTATTCCTCCCCTTTCCCTCATATATATGCACACTCAGCTTATTATTCCTCCTCTTTCCCTCATATACATGCACACTCAGCTTATTATTCCTCCTCTTTCCCTCATATATATGCACACTCAGCTTATTATTCCTCCTCTTTCCCTCATATATATGCACACTCAGCTTATTATTCCTCCTCTTTCCCTCATATATATGCACACTCAGCTTATTATTCCTCCCCTTTCCCTCATATATATGCACACTCAGCTTATTATTCCTCCTCTTTCCCTCATATATATGCACACTGAGCTTATTATTCCTCCTCTTTCCCTCATATACATGCACACTCAGCTTATTATTCCTCCTCTTTCCCTCATATATATGCACACTCAGCTTATTATTCCTCCTCTTTCCCTCAAAAATATGCACACTCAGCTTATTATTCCTCCTCTTTCCCTCATATATATGCACACTCAGCTTATTATTCCTCCTCTTTCCCTCAAAAATATGCACACTCAGCTTATTATTCCTCCTCTTTCCCTCATATATATGCACACTCAGCTTATTATTCCTCCTCTTTCCCTCATATATATGCACACTCAGCTTATTATTCCTCCCCTTTCCCTCATATATATGCACACTCAGCTTATTATTCCTCCTCTTTCCCTCATATATATGCACACTCAGCTTATTATTCCTCCTCTTTCCCTCATATATATGCACACTCAGCTTATTATTCCTCCTCTTTCCCTCATATATATGCACACTCAGCTTATTATTCCTCCCCTTTCCCTCATATATATGCACACTCAGCTTATTATTCCTCCTCTTTCCCTCATATATATGCACACTCAGCTTATTATTCCTCCTCTTTCCCTCATATATATGCACACTCAGCTTATTATTCCTCCTCTTTCCCTCATATATATGCACACTCAGCTTATTATTCCTCCTCTTTCCCTCATATACATGCACACTCAGCTTATTATTCCTCCCCTTTCCCTCATATACATGCACACTCAGCTTATTATTCCTCCCCTTTCCCTCATATATATGCACACTCAGCTTATTATTCCTCCTCTTTCCCTCATATATATGCACACTCAGCTTATTATTCCTCCCCTTTCCCTCATATACATGCACACTCAGCTTATTATTCCTCCCCTTTCCCTCATATATATGCACACTCAGCTTATTATTCCTCCTCTTTCCCTCATATATATGCACACTCAGCTTATTATTCCTCCCCTTTCCCTCATATATATGCACACTCAGCTTATTATTCCTCCTCTTTCCCTCATATATATGCACACTCAGCTTATTATTCCTCCTCTTTCCCTCATATATATGCACACTCAGCTTATTATTCCTCCTCTTTCCCTCATATATATGCACACTCAGCTTATTATTCCTCCCCTTTCCCTCATATATATGCACACTCAGCTTATTATTCCTCCTCTTTCCCTCATATATATGCACACTCAGCTTATTATTCCTCCTCTTTCCCTCATATATATGCACACTCAGCTTATTATTCCTCCTCTTTCCCTCATATATATGCACACTCAGCTTATTATTCCTCCCCTTTCCCTCATATATATGCACACTCAGCTTATTATTCCTCCTCTTTCCCTCATATATATGCACACTCAGCTTATTATTCCTCCTCTTTCCCTCATATATATGCACACTCAGCTTATTATTCCTCCCCTTTCTCTCATATACATGCACACTCAGCTTATTATTCCTCCCCTTTCCCTCATATATATGCACACTCAGCTTATTATTCCTCCTCTTTCCCTCATATATATGCACACTCAGCTTATTATTCCTCCCCTTTCCCTCATATACATGCACACTCAGCTTATTATTCCTCCCCTTTCCCTCATATACATGCACACTCAGCTTATTATTCCTCCTCTTTCCCTCATATATATGCACACTCAGCTTATTATTCCTCCCCTTTCCCTCATATATATGCACACTCAGCTTATTATTCCTCCTCTTTCCCTCATATATATGCACACTCAGCTTATTATTCCTCCCCTTTCCCTCATATACATGCACACTCAGCTTATTATTCCTCCCCTTTCCCTCATATATATGCACACTGAGCTTATTATTCCTCCCCTTTCCCTCAAAAATATGCACACTCAGCTTATTATTCCTCCTCTTTCCCTCATATATATGCACACTCAGCTTATTATTCCTCCTCTTTCCCTCATATACATGCACACTCAGCTTATTATTCCTCCTCTTTCCCTCATATATATGCACACTCAGCTTATTATTCCTCCTCTTTCCCTCATATATATGCACACTCAGCTTATTATTCCTCCCCTTTCCCTCATATACATGCACACTCAGCTTATTATTCCTCCCCTTTCCCTCATATACATGCACACTCAGCTTATTATTCCTCCTCTTTCCCTCATATATATGCACACTCAGCTTATTATTCCTCCCCTTTCCCTCATATATATGCACACTCAGCTTATTATTCCTCCCCTTTCCCTCATATATATGCACACTCAGCTTATTATTCCTCCTCTTTCCCTCATATATATGCACACTCAGCTTATTATTCCTCCCCTTTCCCTCATATATATGCACACTCAGCTTATTATTCCTCCTCTTTCCCTCATATATATGCACACTCAGCTTATTATTCCTCCTCTTTCCCTCATATACATGCACACTCAGCTTATTATTCCTCCTCTTTCCCTCATATATATGCACACTCAGCTTATTATTCCTCCTCTTTCCCTCATATATATGCACACTGAGCTTATTATTCCTCCTCTTTCCCTCATATACATGCACACTCAGCTTATTATTCCTCCTCTTTCCCTCATATATATGCACACTCAGCTTATTATTCCTCCTCTTTCCCTCAAAAATATGCACACTCAGCTTATTATTCCTCCTCTTTCCCTCATATATATGCACACTCAGCTTATTATTCCTCCCCTTTCCCTCATATATATGCACACTCAGCTTATTATTCCTCCTCTTTCCCTCATATATATGCACACTCAGCTTATTATTCCTCCTCTTTCCCTCATATATATGCACACTCAGCTTATTATTCCTCCTCTTTCCCTCATATATATGCACACTCAGCTTATTATTCCTCCCCTTTCCCTCATATATATGCACACTCAGCTTATTATTCCTCCTCTTTCCCTCATATATATGCACACTCAGCTTATTATTCCTCCTCTTTCCCTCATATATATGCACACTCAGCTTATTATTCCTCCTCTTTCCCTCATATATATGCACACTCAGCTTATTATTCCTCCCCTTTCCCTCATATATATGCACACTCAGCTTATTATTCCTCCTCTTTCCCTCATATATATGCACACTCAGCTTATTATTCCTCCTCTTTCCCTCATATATATGCACACTCAGCTTATTATTCCTCCCCTTTCTCTCATATACATGCACACTCAGCTTATTATTCCTCCCCTTTCCCTCATATATATGCACACTCAGCTTATTATTCCTCCTCTTTCCCTCATATATATGCACACTCAGCTTATTATTCCTCCCCTTTCCCTCATATACATGCACACTCAGCTTATTATTCCTCCCCTTTCCCTCATATACATGCACACTCAGCTTATTATTCCTCCTCTTTCCCTCATATATATGCACACTCAGCTTATTATTCCTCCCCTTTCCCTCATATATATGCACACTCAGCTTATTATTCCTCCTCTTTCCCTCATATATATGCACACTCAGCTTATTATTCCTCCCCTTTCCCTCATATACATGCACACTCAGCTTATTATTCCTCCCCTTTCCCTCATATATATGCACACTGAGCTTATTATTCCTCCCCTTTCCCTCAAAAATATGCACACTCAGCTTATTATTCCTCCTCTTTCCCTCATATATATGCACACTCAGCTTATTATTCCTCCTCTTTCCCTCATATATATGCACACTCAGCTTATTATTCCTCCTCTTTCCCTCATATATATGCACACTCAGCTTATTATTCCTCCCCTTTCCCTCATATACATGCACACTCAGCTTATTATTCCTCCCCTTTCCCTCATATACATGCACACTCAGCTTATTATTCCTCCTCTTTCCCTCATATATATGCACACTCAGCTTATTATTCCTCCCCTTTCCCTCATATATATGCACACTCAGCTTATTATTCCTCCCCTTTCCCTCATATATATGCACACTCAGCTTATTATTCCTCCTCTTTCCCTCATATATATGCACACTCAGCTTATTATTCCTCCCCTTTCCCTCATATATATGCACACTCAGCTTATTATTCCTCCTCTTTCCCTCATATATATGCACACTCAGCTTATTATTCCTCCTCTTTCCCTCATATACATGCACACTCAGCTTATTATTCCTCCTCTTTCCCTCATATATATGCACACTCAGCTTATTATTCCTCCTCTTTCCCTCATATATATGCACACTGAGCTTATTATTCCTCCTCTTTCCCTCATATACATGCACACTCAGCTTATTATTCCTCCTCTTTCCCTCATATATATGCACACTCAGCTTATTATTCCTCCTCTTTCCCTCAAAAATATGCACACTCAGCTTATTATTCCTCCTCTTTCCCTCATATATATACACACTCAGCTTATTATTCCTCCTCTTTCCCTCATATATATGCACACTCAGCTTATTATTCCTCCCCTTTCCCTCATATATATGCACACTCAGCTTATTATTCCTCCTCTTTCCCTCATATATATGCACACTCAGCTTATTATTCCTCCTCTTTCCCTCATATATATGCACACTCAGCTTATTATTCCTCCCCTTTCCCTCATATACATGCACACTCAGCTTATTATTCCTCCCCTTTCCCTCATATATATGCACACTCAGCTTATTATTCCTCCTCTTTCCCTCATATATATGCACACTCAGCTTATTATTCCTCCCCTTTCCCTCATATACATGCACACTCAGCTTATTATTCCTCCCCTTTCCCTCATATATATGCACACTCAGCTTATTATTCCTCCCCTTTCCCTCAAAAATATGCACACTCAGCTTATTATTCCTCCTCTTTCCCTCATATATATGCACACTCAGCTTATTATTCCTCCTCTTTCCCTCATATATATGCACACTCAGCTTATTATTCCTCCCCTTTCCCTCATATATATGCACACTCAGCTTATTATTCCTCCTCTTTCCCTCATATATATGCACACTCAGCTTATTATTCCTCCTCTTTCCCTCATATATATGCACACTCAGCTTATTATTCCTCCCCTTTCCCTCATATATATGCACACTCAGCTTATTATTCCTCCTCTTTCCCTCATATATATGCACACTCAGCTTATTATTCCTCCTCTTTCCCTCATATATATGCACACTCAGCTTATTATTCCTCCTCTTTCCCTCATATATATGCACACTCAGCTTATTATTCCTCCCCTTTCCCTCATATATATGCACACTCAGCTTATTATTCCTCCTCTTTCCCTCATATATATGCACACTCAGCTTATTATTCCTCCTCTTTCCCTCATATATATGCACACTCAGCTTATTATTCCTCCCCTTTCTCTCATATACATGCACACTCAGCTTATTATTCCTCCCCTTTCCCTCATATATATGCACACTCAGCTTATTATTCCTCCTCTTTCCCTCATATATATGCACACTCAGCTTATTATTCCTCCCCTTTCCCTCATATACATGCACACTCAGCTTATTATTCCTCCCCTTTCCCTCATATACATGCACACTCAGCTTATTATTCCTCCTCTTTCCCTCATATATATGCACACTCAGCTTATTATTCCTCCCCTTTCCCTCATATATATGCACACTCAGCTTATTATTCCTCCTCTTTCCCTCATATATATGCACACTCAGCTTATTATTCCTCCTCTTTCCCTCATATATATGCACACTCAGCTTATTATTCCTCCTCTTTCCCTCATATATATGCACACTCAGCTTATTATTCCTCCTCTTTCCCTCATATATATGCACACTCAGCTTATTATTCCTCCCCTTTCCCTCATATATATGCACACTCAGCTTATTATTCCTCCTCTTTCCCTCATATATATGCACACTCAGCTTATTATTCCTCCCCTTTCCCTCATATACATGCACACTCAGCTTATTATTCCTCCCCTTTCCCTCATATACATGCACACTCAGCTTATTATTCCTCCCCTTTCCCTCATATATATGCACACTGAGCTTATTATTCCTCCCCTTTCCCTCAAAAATATGCACACTCAGCTTATTATTCCTCCTCTTTCCCTCATATATATGCACACTCAGCTTATTATTCCTCCTCTTTCCCTCATATATATGCACACTCAGCTTATTATTCCTCCTCTTTCCCTCATATATATGCACACTCAGCTTATTATTCCTCCCCTTTCCCTCATATACATGCACACTCAGCTTATTATTCCTCCCCTTTCCCTCATATACATGCACACTCAGCTTATTATTCCTCCTCTTTCCCTCATATATATGCACACTCAGCTTATTATTCCTCCCCTTTCCCTCATATATATGCACACTCAGCTTATTATTCCTCCCCTTTCCCTCATATATATGCACACTCAGCTTATTATTCCTCCCCTTTCCCTCATATACATGCACACTCAGCTTATTATTCCTCCTCTTTCCCTCATATATATGCACACTCAGCTTATTATTCCTCCTCTTTCCCTCATATATATGCACACTCAGCTTATTATTCCTCCCCTTTCCCTCATATATATGCACACTCAGCTTATTATTCCTCCCCTTTCCCTCATATACATGCACACTCAGCTTATTATTCCTCCTCTTTCCCTCATATATATGCACACTCAGCTTATTATTCCTCCTCTTTCCCTCATATATATGCACACTCAGCTTATTATTCCTCCCCTTTCCCTCATATACATGCACACTCAGCTTATTATTCCTCCTCTTTCCCTCATATATATGCACACTCAGCTTATTATTCCTCCTCTTTCCCTCATATATATGCACACTCAGCTTATTATTCCTCCCCTTTCCCTCATATATATGCACACTCAGCTTATTATTCCTCCCCTTTCCCTCATATACATGCACACTCAGCTTATTATTCCTCCCCTTTCCCTCATATACATGCACACTCAGCTTATTATTCCTCCTCTTTCCCTCATATACATGCACACTCAGCTTATTATTCCTCCTCTTTCCCTCATATATATGCACACTCAGCTTATTATTCCTCCTCTTTCCCTCATATATATGCACACTCAGCTTATTATTCCTCCTCTTTCCCTCATATATATGCACACTCAGCTTATTATTCCTCCTCTTTCCCTCATATACATGCACACTCAGCTTATTATTCCTCCCCTTTCCCTCATATATATGCACACTGAGCTTATTATTCCTCCCCTTTCCCTCAAAAATATGCACACTCAGCTTATTATTCCTCCTCTTTCCCTCATATATATGCACACTCAGCTTATTATTCCTCCTCTTTCCCTCATATATATGCACACTCAGCTTATTATTCCTCCTCTTTCCCTCATATATATGCACACTCAGCTTATTATTCCTCCCCTTTCCCTCATATACATGCACACTCAGCTTATTATTCCTCCCCTTTCCCTCATATACATGCACACTCAGCTTATTATTCCTCCTCTTTCCCTCATATATATGCACACTCAGCTTATTATTCCTCCCCTTTCCCTCATATATATGCACACTCAGCTTATTATTCCTCCCCTTTCCCTCATATATATGCACACTCAGCTTATTATTCCTCCTCTTTCCCTCATATATATGCACACTCAGCTTATTATTCCTCCTCTTTCCCTCATATATATGCACACTCAGCTTATTATTCCTCCCCTTTCCCTCATATACATGCACACTCAGCTTATTATTCCTCCTCTTTCCCTCATATATATGCACACTCAGCTTATTATTCCTCCTCTTTCCCTCATATATATGCACACTCAGCTTATTATTCCTCCCCTTTCCCTCATATACATGCACACTCAGCTTATTATTCCTCCCCTTTCCCTCATATATATGCACACTCAGCTTATTATTCCTCCTCTTTCCCTCATATATATGCACACTCAGCTTATTATTCCTCCCCTTTCCCTCATATACATGCACACTCAGCTTATTATTCCTCCCCTTTCCCTCATATACATGCACACTCAGCTTATTATTCCTCCTCTTTCCCTCATATACATGCACACTCAGCTTATTATTCCTCCTCTTTCCCTCATATATATGCACACTCAGCTTATTATTCCTCCTCTTTCCCTCATATATATGCACACTCAGCTTATTATTCCTCCTCTTTCCCTCATATATATGCACACTCAGCTTATTATTCCTCCTCTTTCCCTCATATATATGCACACTCAGCTTATTATTCCTCCCCTTTCCCTCATATACATGCACACTCAGCTTATTATTCCTCCCCTTTCCCTCATATACATGCACACTCAGCTTATTATTCCTCCCCTTTCCCTCATATACATGCACACTCAGCTTATTATTCCTCCTCTTTCCCTCATATATATGCACACTCCGCTTATTATTCCTCCTCTTTCCCTCATATATATGCACACTCAGCTTATTATTCCTCCTCTTTCCCTCATATACATGCACACTCAGCTTATTATTCCTCCTCTTTCCCTCATATATATGCACACTCAGCTTATTATTCCTCCTCTTTCCCTCATATATATGCACACTCAGCTTATTATTCCTCCCCTTTCCCTCATATACATGCACACTCAGCTTATTATTCCTCCCCTTTCCCTCATATACATGCACACTCAGCTTATTATTCCTCCCCTTTCCCTCATATATATGCACACTCAGCTTATTATTCCTCCTCTTTCCCTCATATATATGCACACTCAGCTTATTATTCCTCCCCTTTCCCTCATATATATGCACACTGAGCTTATTATTCCTCCCCTTTCCCTCAAAAATATGCACACTCAGCTTATTATTCCTCCCCTTTCCCTCATATATATGCACACTCAGCTTATTATTCCTCCTCTTTCCCTCATATATATGCACACTCAGCTTATTATTCCTCCTCTTTCCCTCATATATATGCACACTCAGCTTATTATTCCTCCCCTTTCCCTCATATATATGCACACTCAGCTTATTATTCCTCCCCTTTCCCTCAAAAATATGCACACTCAGCTTATTATTCCTCCCCTTTCCCTCATATATATGCACACTCAGCTTATTATTCCTCCCCTTTCCCTCAAAAATATGCACACTCAGCTTATTATTCCTCCTCTTTCCCTCATATATATGCACACTCAGCTTATTATTCCTCCTCTTTCCCTCATATATATGCACACTCAGCTTATTATTCCTCCCCTTTCCCTCATATACATGCACACTCAGCTTATTATTCCTCCTCTTTCCCTCATATATATGCACACTGAGCTTATTATTCCTCCCCTCTCCCTCATATATATGCACACTCAGCTTATTATTCCTCCCCTTTCCCTCATATATATGCACACTGAGCTTATTATTCCTCCCCTTTCCCTCATATATATGCACACTCAGCTTATTATTCCTCCCCTTTCCCTCATATATATGCACACTCAGCTTATTATTCCTCCCCTTTCCTTCATATATATGCACACTCAGCTTATTATTCCTCCTCTTTCCCTCATATATATGCACACTCAGCTTATTATTCCTCCTCTTTCCCTCATATATATGCACACTCAGCTTATTATTCCTCCTCTTTCCCTCATATATATGCACACTCAGCTTATTATTCCTCCCCTTTCCCTCATATATATGCACACTCAGCTTATTATTCCTCCCCTTTCCCTCATATATATGCACACTCAGCTTATTATTCCTCCTCTTTCCCTCATATATATGCACACTCAGCTTATTATTCCTCCTCTTTCCCTCATATATATGCACACTCAGCTTATTATTCCTCCTCTTTCCCTCATATATATGCACACTCAGCTTATTATTCCTCCCCTTTCCCTCATATACATGCACACTCAGCTTATTATTCCTCCCCTTTCCCTCATATATATGCACACTCAGCTTATTATTCCTCCTCTTTCCCTCATATATATGCACACTCAGCTTATTATTCCTCCTCTTTCCCTCATATATATGCACACTCAGCTTATTATTCCTCCCCTTTCCCTCATATATATGCACACTCAGCTTATTATTCCTCCCCTTTCCCTCATATATATGCACACTCAGCTTATTATTCCTCCACTTTCCCTCATATATATGCACACTCAGCTTATTATTCCTCCCCTTTCCCTCATATATATGCACACTCAGCTTATTATTCCTCCCCTTTCCCTCATATATATGCACACTCAGTTCACCTGAGTGTGCATGTGTTTTCAAAGTGGATACCAGGTACCTCTGGAGATGGTTTATCGGCCTTGAAGAGTTTTTTTTCGGGATTCACATTAGTCTTGTGTGATACTAATAGGTCTAGAAGATGACTGCTGCAGTCAATGATTGGCTGCAGCAGTGACAGAAATGATGTATGACACGTGACCTGCGTAAGCACCACCGGATAATCAAGGGTAGTTATGGATATTTCCCAGAAAACCTTTAAAAAAGGTTGTCTCAGCTTGTTTGGGGTTTTAATTCTATAGTCGACAGCTTGTTGCCTAGGATACCGTCACCTCTGCTGCCTAATCAGAGGTGGCCATTCTTCTAGGTGCTGCTCGGAAGTTGGCCAAATGGCTGGATACGACCACCTGCACCGCCCCCTACATCGGTAGCGTGCACTGTTCGGGCCAGTGGAAGGATGATACCGCTGCCCCCAACTGTCAATCATCCAGAAGCGCACCGTTCCCCGGCAGGAAGCGGGGAGGCATAGGAGAGGTGTGCTCCTGACATGGGGAAAACAAAATGAGCGGGCATGTTGAAATCTATCAGCCTAATCCTTCTTTATTTCCCAAAAATGTCCCAAAAATGGCAACATCAAACGCAAGAGTCCGGCTCACATTACTCTAGTGACCACCTTGACTTTGCTGCAGGGGCACATCCATGCTTTCATTATCTAAGGGGTCAGACGCCCACCGATCATAAAGACATGGCATCACTTTACAAGAAAGTAAAACCTCTCTAAAAACTACAACTCCCAGCATGCCCTGCCCATTGCAACTGCTGGAAAACTACAGAGCGGAGATGACTGACGGACACATTTGTGCTTGTGACCTCCTCCTCCTCCCCCGTCAGCAGGTTTCCGTGCGGCTGCCCTCCGGCGGGCAGCGAGCATTGTATGGATATCCTGAAACGCGTGCGCTCAGTGACAGGCGAGAGTCCCGTCAGCCCCCCGAGTGTAGACTGTGAGTTATACCATTATTATGCACAGCGACTAACCAAATTTATGGCAATTTATTCTATATAAAGCAGACAACGGCTGGGGAAAAGGGAAAAAAAAAGAAGAAGAAGTTTCCTGCTGAGAAAATAAAAATGCTAATGTGTGTAATAGATTTCTGAAATGGACTGGGCTGGCTCCGATACAGGATTGTGGCATTAACAGCCGTCAGTGGCACTATAAGTGCCAGCGATTGGCGAGCTGCAGGTCTGTATATAGGATTGTCGGAGACAACCCGAGCGATGGTTTCCTCTGAACCCCGGGACGCTCCTCGCCGCTGTCATCCGGCTGAAATCAACGCATTTTTTTTTTTTTGCAGACGTTTCTGAAAAGTTCCCGATTTGCATTTCCAGGCCGGGCCACAGGGTGGCGCTGCAACACATGGAAATAGGCTCTTGTTTCGATGAGGAATGGTCATTCACATCTTTTCCAATAATCCTCTGCCAAATGAGGCGCAAAGCCGGATACATTGCGGGAGAATAGGATGGCTCACTTCTGTAGTTATGTATACGTGTGTTTATATCTATATATATATATCTCTATATATATCTCTATATATATATCTCTATATATATATATCTCTCTCTATATATATATATATATATATATATATATATCTATATATATATCTCTATATATATATCTCTCTATATATATATATATATATATATATATATCTATATATATATCTCTATATATTGTGAGGTAGCGTCGTCGGCTGCGCTGCAGAAGACACGGGATCCAGGCACCAAGGTTCACAGCACACGGTTTATTCCAAAGAAAAAGTTCACAATAGTACATAGGTGCCTTTCCGGCAGAGAACTCAGGGAGATGTGATCACCCCCTCACATCCGGCACACCTGCCCTTGTTCCTGAATCTATTTATCCCTCCCGTCAGCCTGTAGGGAAAACAGCATTAACCCTATAGTGGATTATCATGGAGTGAGCACAACCGGGGCGAGACATACCGGCCGTCATAGATAACCCCGGTCACAGTCTCACATACCCCCCCCCTCAGTTCAAGCGTGCGGGGTTGAACTCCAGCCATCAAACACGGGCCGCGGGACAAGGCATCGGCGTTGCCCTGCAACCTACCGGCCCGGTGTTCAACCGTAAACCGGAAGTTCTGCAGAGAAAGGAACCACCGGGTAACCCGGGCATTCCGTTCCTTGGCGGACCTCATCCAGACCAGTGGAGAGTGATCCGTCACCAAGCAAACTGCCGTCCCAGCAGGTAATAGCGTAGGGACTCCAAGGCCCACTTGATCGCCAGGCACTCCTTCTCCACTACGCTATAATTCCGCTCGGGAGGGGTGAGCTTCCTACTCAAGAAGGTGACGGGGTGTTCCTCCCCCTGAACCACCTGAGACAGCACAGCCCCCAGGCCGACCTCCGAGGCGTCAGTCTGTACAATGAACTCCTTCCGGAAATCAGGGTTGACCAGAACGGGCTGTCCGCACAGGACCTCCTTCAGGGCCCGGAAGGAGTCCTCGGCCTGCGGAGTCCAGCGCACCATGACGGACTTCTTGCCTTTGAGAAGGTCCGTCAAGGGGGCTGATAGTCCCGCAAAATCCTTTACAAACCTCCTGTAGTACCCCACGATACCCAGGAAGGCCCTAACCTGCTTCGTGGTCAGGGGTCTAGGCCACTTCTGGATCGCCTCAACCTTGTTAATTTGGGGCTTAATCACTCCTTGGCCTATCACGTAGCCCAAGTAGCGGGCTTCCGTGAGTCCCAATGCACATTTCTTGGGATTGGCTGTCAATCCGGCTGTTCGAAGCGCGTCCACCACCGCTTGTACCTGTTCCAAGTGGGTCTGCCAATCGGAGCTGTAAATAATGATGTCATCCAGGTACGCTGATGCATACGCCTGGTGGGGTTCCAGCACTAAGTCCATCAACCTCTGGAACGTTGTCGGAGCGCCATGTAACCCAAAAGGCAAGACAACATAGTGGAAGAGACCCTCCGGCGTAACAAAAGCGGTTTTCTCCTTGGCGGACTCCGTTAGTGGCACCTGCCAGTACCCCTTGGTCAGGTCGAGCGTGGTAAAATATCGCGCCTGTCCCAGCCTATCAATCAGCTCATCCACCCGGGGCATGGGGTAGAGATCGAACTTGGATATTTCGTTCAATCTCCTAAAGTCATTGCAGAACCTTAAGGAGCCATCGGGTTTTGGTATTAGGACAATCGGACTAGCCCATTCACTCCGGGATTTTTCGATGACCCCCAGGCGTAACATTGTCTTTACTTCCTCCGATATGGCTTGTCGTCGAGCCTCCGGTACCCGGTATGACTTCAGGCGTACCTTCAGGTGGGGCTCGGTGACAATATCGTGTCGTATCAGACTGGTCCTACCGGGCAGCTCGGAGAAGACATCGGGGTTCTGCTGAACCAACCGTCTGGCCTCTCGCCTCTGTTGCTTGGTGAGGGCTTCTCCAATCCTTACTTCCGGTTCGTCCTCTCCGGAGGTCGCTGGAGCCGGATGTGAACGACCCGAAGAGGAGGGAGGTGGGGAAAAAACAGCCATCAGGCTTTCCCGTTCCTGCCAAGGTTTTAATAGGTTGACATGGTATATTTGTTCAGGTTTCCGCCTACCGGGCTGCAATACTTTATAGTTAACCACCCCGACTCTTTCCTTTATCTCGTAGGGGCCTTGCCACTGAGCCAGGAATTTACTCTCCGCCGTGGGGATTAATACCAACACCCGATCCCCGGGTTTAAAGGTTCGCACGGTGGCTTGTCTATTGTAGCGGCCGCTTTGCGCGGCCTGAGCCTCCTGTAAATGCTCCTTCACAATTGGCATGACCGCGCTTATGCGGTTCTGCATACCTAAAATGTGTTCGATCACACTTTTATGGGGGGTGGGCTCTTGTTCCCATGTTTCTTTTGCCAGGTCCAACAATCCCCGGGGATGTCGCCCGTATAACAATTCAAGAGGCGAAAACCCCGTGGATGCCTGTGGCACCTCTCGTATGGCAAACATCAAATAGGGAAGCATCATATCCCAGTCTTTCCCGTCTTTTGAGATCACCCTTCTTAGCATGGTTTTCAGGGTTTTATTGAAACGCTCGACTAAACCGTCCGTTTGAGGATGATACACAGACGTACGCAACTGCTTGATCTGGAGTAGCCGGTATAGCTCTTTGGTCACTTTAGACATGAATGGGGTCCCCTGATCCGTAAGGATCTCCTTGGGCAACCCCACCCGGCAGAACACAGCAAACAACTCCCGAGCTATAAGCTTGGCTGCAGTATGTCTGAGAGGTATCGCCTCTGGATACCGGGTGGCATAGTCAACGATCACTAGGATATGCTGGTGCCCTCGAGCAGACTTTACGAGGGGCCCCACCAGATCCATCCCTATCCGTTCAAAAGGGACTTCTATAATGGGTAACGGTACCAACGGACTGGGAAAGTGGGTCAGGGGTGCGGTAAGCTGACACTCCGGGCAGGTTTCGCAGAACCGTTTTACCTCCCCAAAGACCCCGGGCCAATAGAACCTTTGCAATATTCGCTCCTGCGTTTTCTTGACCCCTAGGTGACCACTCATCAGGTGTTTATGAGCCAAGTCGAGGACCCGCCGGCGATACGGCTGGGGCACCACCAACTGCTCCACCCCTACGCCCCGTATTTCATCTACCCGGTAGAGTAAATCCTGCTTAAGAGCGAAATGGGGGTATCTTACCTGGGCACCAGGCAGCTGTGCCACCCCGTCAACTACTGTCACCCGACTCCGGGCATGTATTAACGTAGGGTCCTGGAGTTGGGCTGTCCCAAACGTATCCGGGGACGCCTCCAACTCCGGGATGGGCTCGACCGTCTCAGCCTCTCCTGCCAATACCTCTAGGGGCGACCTATCAGGTTCACATCCTGTCCCTATCATGGGGACCCCTACGGCAGGCGTCCCGGATTCAGGATTGTAGGGCTCAGGTCCCGGACTGACCAATATCTGAGGGGACTTATGAGGTCCCTTCCATAAAGTCCAAAAATAGGGCAGATCCCTTCCTAGGATCACATCATAGGGAAGAGTATTAATAAGTCCCACCTCATGTTGCACCTGACCGCAAGGTGCTGTGATGGTGACTATCCCCGTGGGATAGTCTCGGCGGTCCCCATGTATGCAAACCACCCCCACGGTACGTCCTGTGGCCTTTACTTTAGCCCTTAGGGTTGATCGCACAAGGGTCACTAAGCTTCCGGAATCCAACAAGCCTGTAACCGGACATCCATTCACCTGAATTTGGCACAAGTGGGGCTCAGTCTCTGGGTAGACCAGGTCAGCGGTACACACCACCTGAGCATACATTGAACCCCGCCGGGTAACCCCACAATCCATGGGCTCCGGGGTGAGTGGACACTGGGCTTCCATATGTCCCACCCGCTGGCACCGCCAACATCTAATAGGGAAGGACACCCCCTTGACGAGTTGTCGTTTAGGGTACGTAGTTTTCCGGACCTCAGGGACGGAGGGTGTGGTTTCAGACGGGACGGTAGCGGACTCCCGCACCGGTGTCAGCGGTGGGTCCTTGGCCCTAGGCTTGGAGGGACCGGACCGACGGGCGGTACGCAAAGTCTCAGTGTCCCGTATCAAGTCCTGCGTAGCCACATGCCGCTCTACCAGGGACACTAATTGGTCCAGGGTACTCGGGTCACCCTGTCCGACCCACCGTTGAACGGTGACGGGTAAAGTGCGCACAAAACGATCCACTACTACCCTTTCCACCATTTGCGCCGGGCTCAGAGTGTCAGGCTGCAACCACTTTTTTACAAGATGCAACAAGTCATAGGCCTGGGAGCGTACGGGTTTGGCTTCCTCAAAGAACCACTGATTTACCCGCTGAGCCCGTACATAGGTATTCACCCCCAACCGAGCCAGTATTTCGGCTTTCAGGGTCACATAGTCAATGGCGTCCTCGGTACAGAGGTCCAGGTACGCTTTTTGGGGTTCCCCCGTCAGATAGGGCGACAATACCTCAGCCCACTGGGGGGTCGGCAGCTTTTCCCACTCGGCCACCCGCTCAAACACCGCCAGGAACGCTTCCACATCATCACCCGGGGTCATCTTTTGCAACGCTTGTCTCACCGCTTTCCGGACGCTGCCGTCGTCATCCGGTCCCGGGGTTGTTGCTGCCGGTCTGGCACGGATCGACTTGGCCAGGAGAACCATCTGTTCTTGGTGCCTTTTTTCCTGCAATTGCAAGGCTTGCTGCTGACGTGCATTGGCCTGCTCCATCTGTTCTTGGTGCACTTGCAAGGATTGCTGCTGACGTGCATTGGCCTGATCCATCTGTTCTTGGAATTTTTTTTCCTGCATTTGCAAGGATTGGAGCAGGTGTGCATTGGTCTGTTGCTGCTGTGCATTAGCCTGAGCCAAATGCTTTAGTATGTCCTCCATGGCGTCGCCGGGTTTGGGCTGTAGTATAGCCGCTCGAATCCAGGACATGTGCTACTGGGTCACCAGGAATGGATGCTACACCTCACCGGCTGTCATGCCCGCCGATTCTCCACCATATGTGAGGTAGCGTCGTCGGCTGCGCTGCAGAAGACACGGGATCCAGGCACCAAGGTTCACAGCACACGGTTTATTCCAAAGAAAAAGTCCACAATATTACATATGTGCCTTTCCGGCAGAGAACTCAGGGAGATGTGATCACCCCCTCACCCCCGGCACACCTGCCCTTGTTCCTGAATCTATTTATCCCTCCCTTCAGCCTGTAGGGAAAACAGCATTAACCCTATAGTGGATTATCATGGAGTGAGCACAACCGGGGCGAGACATACCGGCCGTCATAGATAACCCCGGTCACAGTCTCACAATATATATATATATATATCTATATATATATATATATATCTCTATATATATATATATATATCTATATATATATATATCTCTATATCTATATCTATATATATATCTCTCTATATCTATATCTCTATATCTATATATATATATATCTCTCTATATCTATATATATATATATATCTATATATATATATATCTCTCTATATCTATATATATATATATATCTATATATATATATATCTCTATATCTATATATATATCTATATATATATATATATATCTCTATATCTATCTCTATATCTATCTATCTATCTATCTATCTATCTATATATATATATATATATATACACACACACACATACATACATACTATATATATATATATAATAAAATCTCTCTCTCAGATATGTATATATATTATATATATATATATATATATATATATATATATATATATCCCCATCTATCTTTCATATTACATAACATATATCTATATATCTGTCTATAAATAAAGGGAAAGACAGGAAGAGAGCGAGAGAAAGAGAGAGAGAAGGAAAGATTGAGAAAGTGAGCGAGGAAGACAAATAGAGAAAGAAAGAAAGCGAGAGAAAGAGAAAAAAAAAAGAGAAAAATAGAGAGACAGAGAGAGCGTGAAAGAAAGAAAGAGAGAACAGAGCGCGAGAGAACAGAGCGCGAGAGAACAGAGCGCAAGAGAACAGAGCGCGAGAGAAAAGAGCGCGAGAAAAGAGCGAAAGAAAAAAAGAGCGAAAGAAAAAAAGAGAGCCAGAGAAAAGAGAGCCAGAGAAAAGAGAGCCAGAGAAAAGAGAGCCAGAGAAAAGAGAGCCAGAGAAAAGAGAGAGAGAAAGAGAGAGAGAAAAAAGAGCGAGAGAAATAGAAAGAAACAGAAAGAAACAGAGAGAGAGACGGCAAGAGAGAAAGAAAGAGAGACAGAGAAAGAAACAGAGAAATAGAGCGAGAGAGAGTGCAAGAAAGAAAGAAAGAGTGCGAGAGATAGACAGCACAAGAGAAAGAAAAAAACAGCGAGAAAGAGAGAGTAAAAGAAAGAGAAAGCGTGAGAGATAGAGAGCGTGAGAGAGAAAGAAAAAGAGAGAGACATATGTATATTATACCGTATTTTTCGGACTATAAGACACACTTTTTTTCCCCCAAATGTTGGGGGTGCGTCTTATGGTCTGATTATAGGGCTGCGGGGAATGAGGGTGCTGCAGTGGAGCGGGTCATCAGGGGCATGAGCAGGCTGCAGCAGCCTGCCGTGACCACGTGGGCCCACTCATTACATATGCACGCCCATCCTCCCGCCCATCTCTCAGCCCTGAAGCTGGCACTGACGTGTGGGCAGGGGTGCGCGCATAATTTAACAGCCGGCCGTGATCACCCCTGGCCACTACAGCGTGGAGTGATCACGTGCGGCTGTACTTACTGCTCCCCGTGCATCATCATCAGCGCGGGGCGCAGTGAATCAATGTACTCACCGTTCCCCTGCAGCATCGTGATGTCCTCCAGTCTGACGACCGCGCTGTGTGGACTGGAGACTAGCAGTGCTCACAGCGATGACGTCATCACTGTGCGCACGTGTGTCCACACAGCCGCGCCGTCAGACTGGAGGACATTGCGGGGCTGCAGGGAACGTGGCCGGCTCAACACAACGCTGCCGGCACAGACAGGAGGAGGAGCGTCGCTGCGTGGAACGAGGAAAGGTGAGTGTAAACGTTTATTTTGTGTGTGTGCCGCAGGATGGGGGTATATGAGCAGGATGATGGGGGTATATGAGCAGGATGATGGGGGTATATGAGCAGGATGATGGGGGTATATGAGCAGGATGATGGGGGTATATAAGCAGGATGATGAGGGTATATAAGCAGGATGATGGTGGTATAAGAGCAGGATGATGGGGGTATATAAGCAGGATGATGGCGGTATATGAGCAGGATGATGGGGGTATATGAGCAGGATGATGGGGGTATATGAGCAGGATGATGGGGGTATATGAGCAGGATGATGGGGGTATATGAGCAGGATGATGGGGGTATATAAGCAGGATGATGAGGGTATATAAGCAGGATGATGGTGGTATAAGAGCAGGATGATGGGGGTATATAAGCAGGATGATGGCGGTATATGAGCAGGATGATGGGGGTATATGAGCAGGATGATGGGGGTATATGAGCAGGATGATGGGGGTATATGAGCAGGATGATGGGGGTATATGAGCAGGATGATGGTGGTATAAGAGCAGGATGATGGGGGTATATAAGCAGGATGATGGGGTATATGAGCAGGAGGATGGGAGTATATGAGCAGGATGATGGGAGTATATGAGCAGGATGATGGGGGTATATGAGCAGGATGATGGCGGTATATGAGCAGGATGATGGGGGTATATGAGCAGGATGATGGGGGTATATAAGCAGGATGATGGGGGTATATGAGCAGGATGATGGCGTATATAGCAGGATGGGAGCACATACCTGGATGCAGTATATAGCAAGATGGGGCTATACCAGGATGAGGGACATAAATATATACATAAGGCAGGAGGATCATTACCAGGATGGAGGGTACCTTAGTAGAGAATATGGGGACATTACCCCCATAACAGTGTGCCATCATGACCACAATTTTTGCTTAAAATTTTATTTTCCTATTTTCCTTCTCTAAAACCAGGGTGCGTCTTATGGTCCGGTGCGTCTTATAGTCCGAAAAATACGGTACAAACATATTTTTGTAACTGGCTGCTGGCTTTGTCTGCTCCTCCCTCTCTGCGCAGGCAGCACGCAGGACGCACAGAGCACGCTCACTGCACAGGTTGTTTTCTTACATACGGTAATTTAGTCAAGTGTATCTGAAAGTAAATCTGAAAATAAAACAGATTGGAAGTTTTTTTTAATAAGGCAACTTGTTTTTGAAGGTGATATTAGCCTAACGTTTAGCTGGGAAAAAAAGGAACATTTATTAATTTTAAGGGAACCTGTCATCAGAAATTTAGCTTGAAACCTAAGTGTCTCCCCCTCTGCAGCTCCTGGGCTGATTCTAGCAGGTTTCTATACTTTTTGTGGCCCCTTTTAAACCAAATTAAATACTTTATAAACTTGTACCTTTTGCTATGTAAATTTTGTAAATCGTCCATGGGGGCGGGCTCTCTGCTGACCGTTGCTGTTCCTCCAGCACATTGACGCCGTCCCCCCATGCTCCATTTCATCCATCAGGACGCCGCCCACTGCGCCCGAGGTGCCGCCCATGCCAGGATCGCTGGTGACGTGTGTCACAAGCACGAGATTATGGGCAGAGCTGTGATTGCATCGCCAGTGCCTGCCCATAATCTCGTGGACGCGCTGTCCCCACTGCCTCCAGCGTTCTGCGCAAGCGCACGCTGGCCAAATGACCTGACATCACCTCCTTCCCAGGGCAAGATGGGAAAGAGGTGACGTCGGTCATCTGGCCAGCGTGCGCTTGCGCAGAATGCTGGAGGAAGAGGGGAAAGTGCGGTCACGAGGTTATGGGTGGCACTTGCTGATGACACTCACAGCGCCGCCCATAACCTCGTGCCTGCGCAAAATGTCACCAGCGGTCACACACTGCACAGTCCCACAGCGCATGCGCGGGACCTCGGGCGCCCAAGGGTGGCGTCCTGAGGAATGAAATTCAGCGTTGGGGACGGCGTAAATCGGCAGGAGGACAGTAACGGACACCAGGCAGCCCGCCCCCATGGATAATTTACAAAATTTGCATACCAAAAGGTACAGGTTTATAAAGTATTTAATTTGGTTTAAAAGAGGCCACAAAAAGTACAGGAACCTGCTAGAATGCAGCCCAGGAGCTGCAGAGGGGGACACTTTTAGGTTTAAAGCAAAATTTCTGATGACAGGTTCCCTTTAAGCTGCGTTAAAGAGTTAGAGCTGGTATACAAATAAGAGGCGTCACCATAAAAGAAGAGAAGGGGAAGCTCTACTAAAGAAACATTAGAGAATCTGTCACTTACTAAAATAAATTGTGTAAAATACTTTCCACCCTGCTCTCCCCCTGATTCTGACGCTCTTTTCCGTTTTGTTCTGCGTCGCTCCATTGCGGAGATCTTCACATTTGCTTCTTCTGGAGCGCACTATGTGAAATCTCTGCTTGCAAGCAGATTGAGCGCTTCTTCCAAGTCTTCTCTGGGGACTATCACAGCTTGAGACTGATAGACCAGATGGTGAGCTGTGATTTTCAGTATTTGGGAAAGTGGGCTGAAAGAGTACGACCCCAGAGAAAGCTCTAAAAAAAATTGTATTAAAAGCAGAGATTTCACATAGTGCACTCCAAAAGCAACAAGTAAAGATTTCTGCAATGGAGCGAAACAGAACAAACCAGAATCGGGAGACCTTTTGACAAGGTATTTAAGTCAGTTTTCTTGGCACAAGTGACATATCCTCTTTAAAAGGGGTTGTTCCACCTAATCGCTGGAGGTCTAATGACATAGACCCCTATGAGTCCTGAGAATGGGGAATGCTTGTCATGTGTCAACACTCCATTCATTGTTTATGGGACTGACAGAGATAGGACCGTGCAGTTCAATGCTGAACAGAGCGGAGGTGTTAGCATCCTCCTATTTTACTGTATCATATTGTAAAACTGCAGAGAAAAGACAAGATACAAGTGTCAGGACGAGGTTTCTTACACCTGAACCACTTTCTGCAAATTCCCGCTCTCAAATCGAGACTCGAACACCAACGTGCTGTCAGATTCTTCACAGCCGTGCTGAGACATGGCCTTGAGGGGGCTGCGATTGCCACCAACACGGGAACACATGAAATAAGACTCCTTCCAGCCTACGAGGAAACAGAGAAAACAATTCAGCCTCTAAAACGGGAAATAAATCATGAAAAGTGACAAGAGAAGAAAAGGAATGGGGGTTAGGGAGGGGTGGAGAAGAGAAGACACTGGTGAGACGGGGGTATGGTAAAAGGGACGAGATAAAAAAAGAGGAAATGACAACAAAAGTACAGAGGAAATATCTGGTAATACACAGGAAAGTAAAAGGATTGGGAAGGACAAAGGAGAAGAGGAAGCAGAAAGATACCAGAAAGTAAGAGAACTAGGAAGGACAAAGGAGAAGAGGAAGCGGGAAGATACCGGAAAGTAAGAGAACTAGGAAGGACAAAGGAGAAGAGGAAGCAGAAAGATACCAGAAAGTAAGAACTAGGAAGGACAAAGGAGAAGAGGAAGCAGAAAGATACCAGAAAGTAAGAACTAGGAAGGACAAAGGAGAAGAGGAAGCAGAAAGATACCGGAAAGTAAGAGAACAAGGAAGGACACAGAAAAAGAGGAAGCAGAAAGATACCAGAAAGTAAGAGAACAAGGAAGGACAAAGGAGAAGAGGAAGCGGAAAGATACTGGAAAGTAAGAGAACAAGGAAGGACACAGAAAAAGAGGAAGCAGAAAGATACCAGAAAGTAAGAGAACAAGGAAGGACAAAGCAGAAGAGGAAGCGGAAAGATACTGGAAAGTAAGAGAACTAGGAAGGACAAAGGAGGAGAGGAAGCGGAAAGATACCGGAAAGTAAGAACTAGGAAGGACAAAGGAGAAGAGGAAGCAGAAAGATACCAGAAAGTAAGAACTAGGAAGGACAAAGGAGAAGAGGAAGCAGAAAGATACTGGAAAGTAAGAGAACTAGGAAGGACACAGGAGAAGAGGAAGCAGAAAGATACTGGAAAGTAAAAGAACTAGGAAGGACACAGGAGAAGAGGAAGCAGAAAGATACTGGAAAGTAAGAGAACTAGGAAGGACACAGGAGAAAAGGAAGCAGAAAGATACCGGAAAGTAAGAGAACTAGGAAGGACACAGGAGAAGAGGAAGCAGAAAGATACTGGAAAGTAAGAGAACTAGGAAGGACAAAAGAGAAGAGGAAGCAGAAAGATACCGGAAAGTAAGAGAACTAGGAAGGACAAAAGAGAAGAGGAAGCAGAAAGATACCAGAAAGTAAGAGAACTAGGAAGGACAAAAGAGAAGAGGAAGCAGAAAGATACTGGAAAGTAAGAGAACTAGGATGCACACTATGATAAGAAAAGGGAGAAAGCCATCACAGAGGAATATAAGAAGAGAGAGTCAAAAAGAAGAGGCGGAAGAACAGAATGATAAAGAGTCAAGAATAAAACAAATAAGTTAGAAATGGCAGGAGACAAGGGGGTAAGAGGAAGCAGAAGAGAAGTAGAGCAATACACAGGGACAAAAAAAAGTAACTGAAAGCCATAAGGAGAAAAGAAGAAAAAGGGAAAAAAGACAGAAACAAGTAAAAGATAACAAAATAACACCGGGGTGAAAGAGGATAAAGAATAGCTTAAGAAAGTAGGAAAAAAAAAACAGAGGGGCAAAATATGATGAGAAAGCAGAAAAGAACCAGAGGAGAAAGGCAAATTAGAAGCAGAAAGAAATGCAGGCGAGGTGCGAAGCAACAAGATGGAAGAACAAGGGCGCTAATAAAAAGAAAACCACTTGAAAGGAGTAAATTAGGCTCAGTGTGATAACATTTTGGCTTCATTATAAAAACCATGAAGGTGAAACAATATCCTTGGGACAGAAAATAAGTAGGAGAAAGATAAACTGATAAGGAGAACTGAAGAGGTGGCGAAAAGATTGGATTAAGATATGAAAAGAAGGACAGGCCGACAATACAGGAAGACAAGAAAAAAGATAAAAGAAAGAAAAAACATAAGTCCGCGCGTAACAAAGCCGAATTCATGTAAGTTACAGATGGCAGATAATTCCCAAGAGAAGGAACTAATTATAAAGAAGGGGGAGAGATAAGACGGACTGGAATTAGGGACATGGGTGGAAATAGATTGGCAGCGCAGTAATGAAACGCTGGAGAAAGCAGACAGGAAATTAAGTACCAATCGCCAGAGAAGTACAGCATGTAGATCAGCCCAGAGAGCAACTGGTTAAAAAAGAAAGGATTTGTTCAGCGCCAAGAGGCAAAACTGAAACTGAAGAGATAAGAGGAAAGGAAAAAGTCAAGATCATTAATATTCCCGTCACAGGTTATCTAAGGGATCAATTCACAGAGTCTCAGGACAACATGGCCGACACCGAGGACGACCCAAATTCAGAGGGATTCGGTAGGAACGTAAGCTACTCACTGAACCGCATGTATCATGGAGAAAAGGTCCTGCAGGTGCAGGGCGGAAAACGGAACACAGGACAGGAAAAGAGAAGAGAAAACCGAAAAAATGGAAGGATACAAGAGAAGAAGGGAAAAGAAAATATAGAGAAGTAGGGAGGAAAAAGAAAAAATGAGGGGAGGAAGGAGGAAGGCCGAAGGAGGACACAGCAGAAAAGTCAACAGGAGGACGTAGGAGAACAAGTATAAAAAGAACACCCAAAAGTAAGAAGAAAAAGAAAAACAGACAGAGTACAAGAACGGACAGATAAAGCAGGACGCAGAAGAGGAAGAACAAGGGAGAGGAAGAGGGAGCAGAAGACACGGGAGAGTAACAGTAAGAGGAGGCAGGAGAGGACGAACAAGGGAGAGGAAGAGGGAGCAGAAGATACGGGAGAGTAACAGTAAGTAAGAGGAGGCAGGAGAGGAAGAAGAACAAGGGAGAGGAAGAGGGAGCAGAAGATACGGGAGAGTAACCGTAAGTAAGAGGAGGCAGGAGAGGAAGAAGAACAAGGGAGAGGAAGAGAGAGCAGAAGACACGGGAGAGTAACAGTAAGTAAGAGGAGGCAGGAGAGGAAGAAGAACAAGGGAGAGGAAGAGAGAGCAGAAGACACGAGAGAGTAACAGTAAGTAAGAGGAGGCAGGAGAGGAAGAAGAACAAGGGAGAGGAAGAGAGAGCAGAAGACACGAGAGAGTAACAGTAAGTAAGAGGAGGCAGAAGAGGAAGAAGAACAAGGGAGAGGAAGAGGGAGCAGAAGACACGAGAGTAACAGTAAGTAAGAGGAGGCAGGAGAGGAAGAAGAACAAGGGAGAGGAAGAGGGAGCAGAAGACACGGGAGAGTAACAGTAAGTAAGAGGAGGCAGGAGAGGAAGAAGAACAAGGGAGAGGAAGAGGGAGCAGAAGACACGGGAGAGTAACAGTAAGAGGAGGCAGGAGAGGAAGAACAAGGGAGAGGAAGAGAGAGCAGAAGACACGAGAGAGTAACAGTAAGTAAGAGGAGGCAGGAGAGGAAGAAGAACAAGGGAGAGGAAGAGGGAGCAGAAGACACGGGAGAGAAACAGTAAGTAAGAGGAGGCAGGAGAGGAAGAAGAACAAGGGAGAGGAAGAGGGAGCAGAAGACACGAGAGTAACAGTAAGTAAGAGGAGGCAGGAGAGGAAGAAGAACAAGGGAGAGGAAGAGGGAGCAGAAGATACGGGAGAGTAACAGTAAGTAAGAGGAGGCAGGAGAGGAAGAAGAACAAGGGAGAGGAAGAGGGAGCAGAAGACACGAAAGTAACAGTAAGTAAGAGGAGGCAGGAGAGGAAGAAGAACAAGGGAGAGGAAGAGGGAGCAGAAGACACGAGAGTAACAGTAAGTAAGAGGAGGCAGGAGAGGAAGAAGAACAAGGGAGAGGAAGAGAGAGCAGAAGACACGAGAGAGTAACAGTAAGTAAGAGGAGGCAGGAGAGGAAGAAGAACAAGGGAGAGGAAGAGAGAGCAGAAGACACGAGAGTAACAGTAAGTAAGAGGAGGCAGAAGAGGAAAAACAAGGGAGAGGAAGAGGGAGCAGAAGACACGAGAGTAACAGTAAGAGGAGGCAGGAGAGGAAGAAGAACAAGGGAGAGGAAGAGGGAGCAGAAGACACGGGAGAGTAAGTAAGAGGAGGCAGGAGAGGAAGAAGAACAAGGGAGAGGAAGAGGGAGCAGAATACACGAGAGTAACAGTAAGAGGAGGCAGGAGAGGAAGAAGAACAAGGGAGAGGAAGAGGGAGCAGAAGACACAGGAGAGTAACAGTAAGTAAGAGGAGGCAGGAGAGGAAGAAGAACAAGGGAGAGGAAGAGGGAGCAGAAGACACAGGAGAGTAACAGTAAGTAAGAGGAGGCAGGAGAGGAAGAAGAACAAGGGAGAGGAAGAGGGAGCAGAAGACACGAGAGTAACAGTAAGAGGAGGCAGGAGAGGAAGAAGAACAAGGGAGAGGAAGAGGGAGCAGAAGACACAGGAGAGTAACAGTAAGTAAGAGGAGGCAGGAGAGGAAGAAGAACAAGGGAGAGGAAGAGGGAGCAGAAGACACGAGAGTAACAGTAAGTAAGAGGAGGCAGGAGAGGAAGAAGAACAAGGGAGAGGAAGAGGGCGCAGAAGACACGAGAGTAACAGTAAGTAAGAGGAGGCAGGAGAGGAAAAAGAACAAGGGAGAGGAAGAGGGAGCAGAAGACACGGGAGAGTAACAGTAAGTAAGATGAGGCAGGAGAGGAAGAAGAACAAGGGAGAGGAAGAGGGAGCAGAAGACACGGGAGAGTAACAGTAAGTAAGAGGAGGCAGGAGAGGAAGAAGAACAAGGGAGAGGAAGAGGGAGCAGAAGACACGGGAGAGTAACAGTAAGTAGGAGGAGGCAGGAGAGGAAGAAGAACAAGGGAGAGGAAGAGAGAGCAGAAGACACGAGAGTAACAGTAAGTAAGAGGAGGCAGGAGAGGAAGAAGAACAAGGGAGAGGAAGAGGGAGCAGAAGACACGGGAGAGAAACAGTAAGTAAGAGGAGGCAGGAGAGGAAGAAGAACAAGGGAGAGGAAGAGAGAGCAGAAGACACGAGAGTAACAGTAAGTAAGAGGAGGCAGGAGAGGAAGAAGAACAAGGGAGAGGAAGATGGAGCAGAAGACACGAGAGTAACAGTAAGTAAGAGGAGGCAGGAGAGGAAGAAGAACAAGGGAGAGGAAGAGGGAGCAGAAGACACGGGAGAGCAACAGTAAGTGAGAGGAGGCAGGAGAGGAAGAAGAACAAGGGAGAGGAAGAGGGAGCAGAAGACACGGGAGAGCAACAGTAAGTGAGAGGAGGCAGGAGAGGAAGAAGAACAAGGGAGAGGAAGAGGGAGCAGAAGACACGGGAGAGTAACAGTAAGTGAGAGGAGGCAGGAGAGGAAGAAGAACAAGGGAGAGGAAGAGGGAGCAGAAGACACAAGAGTAATAGTAAGTGAGAGGAGGCAGGAGAGGAAGAAGAACAAGGGAGAGGAAGAGGGAGCAGAAGACACGTGAGAGCAACAGTAAGTGAGAGGAGGCAGGAGAGGAAAAAGAACAAGGGAGAGGAAGAGGGAGCAGAAGACATGAGAGTAATAGTAAGTGAGAGGAGGCAGGAGAGGAAAAAGAACAAGGGAGAGGAAGAGAGAGCAGAAGACACGAGAGTAACAGTAAGTAAGAGGAGGCAGGAGAGGAAGAAGAACAAGGGAGAGGAAGAGGGAGCAGAAGACACGGGAGAGTAACAGTAAGTAAGAGGAGACAGGAGAGGAAGAAGAACAAGGGAGAGGAAGAGAGAGCAGAAGACACGGGAGAGTAACAGTAAGTAAGAGGAGGCAGGAGAGGAAGAAGAACAAGGGAGAGGAAGAGGGAGCAGAAGACACAGGAGAGTAACAGTAAGTAAGAGGAGGCAGGAGAGGAAGAAGAACAAGGGAGAGGAAGAGAGAGCAGAAGACACGAGAGTAACAGTAAGTAAGAGGAGGCAGGAGAGGAAGAAGAACAAGGGAGAGGAAGAGGGAGCAGAAGACACGGGAGAGTAACAGTAAGTAAGAGGAGGCAGGAGAGGAAGAAGAACAAGGGAGAGGAAGAGGGAGCAGAAAACACGAGAGTAACAGTAAGTAAGAGGAGGCAGGAGAGGAAGAAGAACAAGGGAGAGGAAGAGGGAGCAGAAGACACGGGAGAGTAACAGTAAGTAAGAGGAGGCAGGAGAGGAAGAAGAACAAAGGAGAGGAAGAGGGAGCAGAAGACACGAGAGTAACAGTAAGTAAGAGGAGGCAGGAGAGGAAGAAGAACAAGGGAGAGGAAGAGGGAGCAGAAGACACGAGAGTAACAGTAAGTAAGAGGAGGCAGGAGAGGAAGAAGAACAAGGGAGAGGAAGAGGGAGCAGAAGACACGAGAGTAACAGTAAGTAAGAGGAGGCAGGAGAGGAAGAGAACAAGGGAGAGGAAGAGGGAGCAGAAGACACGAGAGTAACAGTAAGTAAGAGGAGGCAGGAGAGGAAGAAGAACAAGGGAGAGGAAGAAGGAGCAGAAGACACGAGAGTAACAGTAAGTAAGAGGAGGCAGGAGAGGAAGAAGAACACGGGAGAGGAAGAGGGAGCAGAAGACACGGGAGAGTAACAGTAAGTGAGAGGAGGCAGGAGAGGAAGAAGAACAAGGGAGAGGAAGAGAGAGCAGAAGACACGGGAGAGTAACAGTAAGTAAGAGGAGGCAGGAGAGGAAGAAGAACAAGGGAGAGGAAGAGGTAGCAGAAGACACGAAAGTAACAGTAAGTGAGAGGAGGCAGGAGAGGAAGAAGAACAAGGGAGGAAGAGAGAGCAGAAGACACGGGAGAGTAACAGTAAGTGAGAAGAGGCAGGAGAGGAAGAAGAACAAGGGAGAGGAAGAGAGAGCAGAAGACACGAAAGTAACAGTAAGTGAGAGGAGGCAGGAGAGGAAGAAGAACAAGGGAGGAAGAGAGAGCAGAAGACACGGGAGAGTAACAGTAAGTGAGAAGAGGCAGGAGAGGAAGAAGAACAAGGGAGAGGAAGAGAGAGCAGAAGACACGAAAGTAACAGTAAGTAAAAGGAGGCAGGAGAGGAAGAAGAACAAGGGAGAGGAAGAGGGAGCAGAAGACATGGGAGAGTAACAGTAAGAGGAGGCAGGACAGGAAGAAGAACAAGGGAGAGGAAGAGGGAGCAGAAGACACAGGAGAGTAACAGTAAGTAAGAGGAGGCAGGAGAGGAAGAAGAACAAGGGAGAGGAAGAGGGAGCAGAAGACACGGGAGAGCAACAGTAAGAGGAGGCAGGAGAGGAAGAAGAACAAGGGAGAGGAAGAGGGAGCAGAAGACACGAGAGTAACAGTAAGTGGAGGCAGGAGAGGAAGAAGAACAAGGAAGAGGGAGCAGAAAACACGAGAGTAACAGTAAGTAAGAGGAGGCAGGAGAGGAAGAAGAACAAGGGAGAGGAAGAGGGACCAGAAGACACGAGAGTAACAGTAAGTAAGAGGAGGCAGGAGAGGAAGAAGAACAAGGGAGAGGAAGAGGGAGCAGAAGACACGAGAGTAACAGTAAGAGGAGGCAGGAGAGGAAGAAGAACAAGGGAGAGGAAGAGAGAGCAGAAGACACGGGAGAGTAACAGTAAGTAAGAGGAGGCAGGAGAGGAAGAAGAACAAGGGAGAGGAAGAGGGAGCAGAAGACACGGGAGAGTAACAGTAAGAGGAGGCAGGAGAGGAAGAAGAACAAGGGAGAGGAAGAGAGAGCAGAAGACACGGGAGAGTAACAGTAAGTAAGAGGAGGCAGGAGAGGAAGAAGAACAAGGGAGAGGAAGAGGGAGCAGAAAACACGAGAGTAAACAGTAAGTAAGAGGAGGCAGGAGAGGAAGAAGAACAAGGGAGAGGAAGAGGGAGCAGAAGACACGGGAGAGTAACAGTAAGAGGAGGCAGGAGAGGAAGAAGAACAAGGGAGAGGAAGAGAGAGCAGAAGACACGGGAGAGTAACAGTAAGTAAGAGGAGGCAGGAGAGGAAGAAGAACAAGGGAGAGGAAGAGGGAGCAGAAAACACGAGAGTAAACAGTAAGTAAGAGGAGGCAGGAGAGGAAGAAGAACAAGGGAGAGGAAGAGGGAGCAGAAGACACGGGAGAGTAACAGTAAGTAAGAGGAGGCAGGAGAGGAAGAAGAACAAAGGAGAGGAAGAGGGAGCAGAAGACACGAGAGTAACAGTAAGTAAGAGGAGGCAGGAGAGGAAGAAGAACAAGGGAGAGGAAGAGGGAGCAGAAGACACGGGAGAGTAACAGTAAGTAAGAGGAGGCAGGAGAGGAAGAAGAACAAGGGAGAGGAAGAGGGAGCAGAAAACACGAGAGTAAACAGTAAGTAAGAGGAGGCAGGAGAGGAAGAAGAACAAGGGAGAGGAAGAGGGAGCAGAAGACACGGGAGAGTAACAGTAAGTAAGAGGAGGCAGGAGAGGAAGAAGAACAAAGGAGAGGAAGAGGGAGCAGAAGACACGAGAGTAACAGTAAGTAAGAGGAGGCAGGAGAGGAAGAGAACAAGGGAGAGGAAGAGGGAGCAGAAGACACGGGAGAGTAACAGTAAGTAAGATGAGGCAGGAGAGGAAGAAGAACAAGGGAGAGGAAGAGGGAGCAGAAGACACGAGAGTAACAGTAAGTAAGAGGAGGCAGGAGAGGAAGAAGAACAAGGGAGAGGAAGAGGGAGCAGAAGACACGAGAGTAACAGTAAGTAAGAGGAGGCAGGAGAGGAAGAAGAACAAGGGAGAGGAAGAGGGAGCAGAAGACACGAGAGTAACAGTAAGTAAGAGGAGGCAGGAGAGGAAGAGAACAAGGGAGAGGAAGAGGGAGCAGAAGACACGAGAGTAACAGTAAGTAAGAGGAGGCAGGAGAGGAAGAAGAACAAGGGAGAGGAAGAGGGAGCAGAAGACACGAGAGTAACAGTAAGTAAGAGGAGGCAGGAGAGGAAGAAGAACAAGGGAGAGGAAGAGGGAGCAGAAGACACGGGAGAGTAACAGTAAGTGAGAGGAGGCAGGAGAGGAAGAAGAACAAGGGAGAGGAAGAGAGAGCAGAAGACACGGGAGAGTAACAGTAAGTAAGAGGAGGCAGGAGAGGAAGAAGAACAAGGGAGAGGATGAGGGAGCAGAAGACACGGGACAGTAACAGTAAGAGGAGGCAGGACAGGAAGAAGAACAAGGGAGAGGAAGAGGTAGCAGAAGACACGAAAGTAACAGTAAGTGAGAGGAGGCAGGAGAGGAAGAAGAACAAGGGAGGAAGAGAGAGCAGAAGACACGGGAGAGTAACAGTAAGTGAGAAGAGGCAGGAGAGGAAGAAGAACAAGGGAGAGGAAGAGAGAGCAGAAGACACGAAAGTAACAGTAAGTAAAAGGAGGCAGGAGAGGAAGAAGAACAAGGGAGAGGAAGAGGGAGCAGAAGACACGAGAGTAACAGTAAGAGGAGGCAGGAGAGGAAGAAGAACAAGGGAGAGGAAGAGAGAGCAGAAGACACGGGAGAGTAACAGTAAGTAAGAGGAGGCAGGAGAGGAAGAAGAACAAGGGAGAGGAAGAGGGAGCAGAAGACCCGAGAGTAACAGTAAGAGGAGGCAGGAGAGGAAGAAGAACAAGGGAAAGGAAGAGAGAGCAGAAGGAGGACACAGCAGAGAAAAGGGAAGAAGGAAGACGCAGGAGAGGAAGTGGAAAAACACGGTAGAGGAAGAGGGAGCAGAAGACACGGGAGAGTAAGGGCGGCGTTACACGGTGCGATATATCGGGTGATATGTTGTTGGGGTCACGGATTTCGTGACGCACATCCGGCATTGTTAGACATATCGTAGAGTGTGACAGCTACGAGAGAGTGTGAACGAGCAAAAATACTCACCTTATCGTTGCTCGTTGACACGTCGTTCATTTTCATAATGTCATTCCTCCTTCTGTGCTCCGGTTGTTCATCATTCCCGAGGCAGCACACATTGCTCCGTGTGACACCCCGAGAATGATGAACACAGCTTACCTGCGTCCCGCCGGCAATGCGGAAGGAAGGAGGTGGGCGGGATGTTACGTCCCGCTCATCTCTGCCCCTCTGCTTCTTTTGGCCGGCCGCTGTGTGACGTCGCAGTGACGCCGAACGTCCCTCCCCCTTCAGGAAGAGGAAGTTCGCCACCCACAGCGAGGTCGTCCGAAAGGTAAGTGCGTGTGACGGGGGTTAACGACTTTGTGCGTCACGGGCAACTAATTGCCCGTGACGCACAAACGACGGGGCGGGTATGATCGCTCGTGTGATCGCACGATAGATTGTCCCGTGTGACGCCGGTCTAAGAGTAAGTAAGAGGATGCAGAAGAGTAAGAAGAACATGGGAGAGGAAGAGGGAGCAGAAGACACTGGGAGAGGAAGAGTAAGTAAGAGGACGCAGGACTGAAAGTGGAAGAACAAGGAAGAGGAAGAGGGAGCAGAAAGAGGACACACCAGAGTAAAAGGAAGAAGGAGGATGCTGGAGAGAAAGTGGAAGGACAAGGGAGAGGAAGAGGCAGGGGAAGAACACATGAGAGTAAGAGGAAGCAGAAGGGGAGGGGCACAAAAAAACCTAAGAAATAGGGGCGGAGGCACAGGAAACTAAGAAATAGGGGAGGGGGCACAGAAAACTAAGACATAGGGGAGGGGGAACAGGAAAGTAAGAAATAGGGGAGGAGGCACAGGAAAGTAAGAAATAGGGGAGGGGGCACAGGAAAGTAAGAAATAGGGGAGGAGGCACAGGAAAGTAAGAAATAGAGGAGGAGGCACAGGAAAGTAAGAAATAGGGGAGGGGGCACAGGAAAGTAAGAAATAGGGGAGGAGGCACAGGAAAGTAAGAAATAGGGGAGGGGGCACAGGAAACTAAGAAATAGGGGAGGAGGCACATGAAACTAAGAAATAGGGGAGGAGGCACATGAAACTAAGAAATAGGGGAGGGGGCACATGAAACTAAGAAATAGGGGAGGGGGCACAGGAAACTAAGAAATAAGGGAGGGGACACAGGAAAGTAAGAAATAGGGGAGGGGGTACAGGAAAGTAAGAAATAGGGGAGGAGGCACAGGAAAGTAAGAAATAGGGGAGGGGCCACAGGAAAGTAAGAAATAGGGGAGGGGGTACAGGAAAGTAAGAAATAGGGGAGGAGGCACAGGAAAGTAAGAAATAGGGGAGGAGGCACAGGAAAGTAAGAAATAGGGGAGGAGGCACATGAAAGTAAGAAATAGGGGAGGAGGCACAGGAAAGTAAGAAATAGGGGAGGAGGCACAGGAAACTAAGAAATAAGGGAGGGGACACAGGAAAGTAAGAAAAAGGGAAGGGGCACAGGAAAGTAAGAAAAAGGGAAGGGGCACAGGAAAGTAAGAAATAGGGGAGGGGGCACAGGAAAGTAAGAAATAGGGGAGGGGGTACAGGAAAGTAAGAAATAGGGGAGGAGGCACAGGAAAGTAAGAAATAGGGGAGGAGGCACAGGAAAGTAAGAAATAGGGGAGGAGGCACAGGAAAGTAAGAAATAGGGGAGGAGGCACAGGAAACTAAGAAATAGGGGAGGAGGCACAGGAAAGTAAGAAATAGAGGAGGAGGCACAGGAAAGTAAGAAATAGAGGAGGGGGCACAGGAAAGTAAGAAATAGGGGAGGAGGCACAGGAAACTAAGAAATAGGGGAGGAGGCACAGGAAAGTAAATAGGGGAGGGGCACAGGAAAGTAAAAGGGGAGGAGGCACAGGAAAGTACATAAGGGAGGAGGCACAGGAAAGTAAGGCTACATGCGCACGCTGCTTTTTTGGCTGCAGTTTTGTCAGCAGAACTTTCTGACATCTGACTTCCCAGCAAAGTCTATGAGAAGTCAGATTTGTCATGCGCACATTGCAGTTTATTTGTCAGCGTTTTTTTTTGTCAAAAGTTTGTGACAAAAAAAATGCAGCATGTTCATTCTTCCTGCGTTTTTGTCAACATTTGTCACCCATTGAAATCAATGAGGGCATCAAAAACGCAGGAAAAATGCATGCTAATCAAAAGTGGTGCATTTTACCTGCCTTTTACCTGCGTTTTTGGTACCAAAAACGCAGGTGATTTGTCAGGAAGTGAGGTAACAGGCAAGTGGTCTCGTCCCGTCCTCCACGTGTTCCCCGAAGTACCGCTGTCCCCAGGGGAGATGATGTGGATGACGGAGACTATCAGCAGCGGTGGCAGCGAGAGGGAAAAATCAATGTTTTCAGCTGCCAATGTCCATCCCCCTCTCGCTGCCGCCGCTCATAGTCCCGTCCTCCACATCATCTCCCCTGTGCGTGCACGCTGGGGACAGCGGTACTTCGGGGAACACGTGGAGGACGGGACTATCAGCGGCGGCAGCGAGAGGGGGATGGACATTGGCAGCTGAAAACATTGATTTTTCCCTCTCGCCGCCGCCGCCGCTGATAGTCCCATCCTTCACGTGTTCCCCGAAGTACCACTGTCCCCAGCGTGCACGCACAGGGGAGATGATGGACCCCTCTCGCTGCCACCGCCGCCACTGATAGTCCTGTCCTCCACGCTCCTGTCAGCTCCACGCAGTAGCGCGATCAGCTGAGCTGTCACTGAGGTTACTCGCGGCCACCGCTGGATTCAGCGGTGGCCGCGGGTAACCTCAGTGACAGCTCAGCTGATCGCGCGGCTGTCTTCAGTTGCTGCGTGGAGCTGACCGGAGCGGCGGTGTCTGCTGCTGCTCTGGTCACCTCCATGCAGCAGAGCTGGAAGCGACGCTGGACCATCCTGGAGTACGCCAGACATGGAGGGGTTTGTCGGGCTTATTAAATGGGAGAACGAGGCAATTTGTTAGTGTTTTTTATTTCTAATAAAGGATTTTTTCAGGTGTGTGTTTATTTACTGTAACTTACAGATTAATCATGGAAGGTTTCTCGGGGAGACGCCTGACATGATTAATCTAGGACTTATTGGCAGCTATGGGCTGCCAAAAACTCCTTATTACCCCGATTTGCCAACGCACCAGGGCAAATCGGGAAGAGCCGGGTACTGTCCCAGAACAGTCGCATCTAATGGATGCGGCCATTCTGGGCGGCTGCTGGCTGATATTGTTAGGCTGGGGGGCTCCCCATAACGTGGAGCTCCCCATCCTGAGAATACCAGCCTTCAGCCGTATGGCTTTATCTGGCTGGCATTAAAATTGGGGGGGGGGGGCCGCACGCCAGTTTTTTTTAATTATTTATTTATTTCTAATTTTTTTTTTTCAATTCAACAAGCTTTATGGGCTTGTTTGAACTGAAAAATACATGAAACAATTGTTGACAAAACTTCAGCCAAAAACGCACCAAAAAAGCACCTACATTTTTTGTGACATTTCCAGGCTCTCTCTGACCAGGTGCAGTTTTGGCTGCAGTTTGTGAACACGAAAAAGAAGCAGGGTGCGCACGTAGCCTAAGAGTAGAGAAAACAGTGTTAAGAGAACATATAATTCTATAATTCAGTGATAAGGACACAACTGTGCAATAAGACAAATTGGGGCGGCCATTATCATTCCCGTCACAGGTTATCTGTACGATGCTCACAATTCACAGCGGCTCCGCACAAAACAGCTGACGTTCTCCGATGACCCAAATTTGAGGGTTTCCGTAGTAACTGCTGCGGCGTGAAGTGACAGCATGGCACGGCTTGTGTGACACCCAGACACGAGGGTGAAAGTTATGGCGGGCTTAATTGCCGCACAAATAAATGTATCCAGCCCAGAGATGCAATTAGCCGTCAGATCTCGCTCGCTCGGTGCGAGCGCCCCCCGTCCTGTCTTGCTTAAAAAATGAGGGAAAATTATATTTATTCATTTCCGTAGCAAAAAAAAAAAAAAAAAAAAAAATAAAAAAAGTGGGAAATAAAGCTAAAAGCCGGTGTCTGTGCCTGACAGGAGGGAGTTTAGCGAGAAAAAGAGGATTCTACAGAATTTCAAAATATTAGCAATTAACCGGCAGCCCTGAGAGCGCGAGAGACGAGGACGCTGACATTTCAAACAGCATTTTATAGCGCAATTATCCCCCCCCCCCCAAATAAAAGCGATTTGATTAAAAATAGATCACAGGACGGGGTGGAAGGCAAAAAATAGCGCGAGGGAAACAATGCGGCGGTGGCGGTGAGTCACACGCGCCTTGTGCTAATAAGAAGCCGTAAAGAATCTAATCAGATGAGGTGCAGAGCGGCAGCGGCAGGTCTCTGCGGAGAAGCCTCGCGCCATCTTATCTGCACAATACGGAGAGGAAATTATTTGGAAATTAGTATAACATTTGTACAGTAAAAAAAAAAAAAAAACCCTCAACAGACTGAAATCAAGCGTGAGTAACAGTGAAGAAGCTAAATATGGAGCTTCCTTCCTTTGGATTGGTGCTGGTGATATTTTCAGTTCCTTCAAGCTGAGGTTCCAAGCAGGTGGCTTGTACTCCTGCTGAAAACTGCTCAACTTCTACCTTATCTAATGATAAGTAGGCCATGCTTTTTCCCCCCCGTGTGTCCCCCTTTTGTCTTCTATAGTGTTTAGCGTAAATGTTGAAGAACTCATCCCATCTGTTCCCTTTTTAGGGACCAGCAGTAGGGATATTTAGGGTCAGGTATCCTGCTGAGTGCATAGGTGCGGAACCCATCTATGGTTGTGAGGACCCCAGGGACCAGCAGTAGGTTTGGTCAGGGGTCACCATCTTCCCTTTCCCTAAACACAGCGTTTCCCTTCCCTTTCGCCATGTGCTTGGTACTTCCCCGTACCTAGTGTGACACCTCCACATTAGACTTATCGGACAATATTGGGAGGTTCGGTCAACTTTAGTTTATCTAGTGTGAATGGGGGCAGTGAATGCTATACAGTGTGCCCACCCATATTCTGTCCACCGCCATTGACTTGAGAATGGCGGCAGCTATAGGCATAGAAGTGGTGTCTAGGTATAGTAAAGTAGCCATGCGCTACGCAATGAAACCACCTATAGCGCCACCTGGTGGAAAACAACGGACGTAGCATTTTTATCTCGAAAACGGAACGAGATAGAGAAAAAAAATGTGAATTACAAAGTTGTAGGTGATCAGCAATTCAATACGAGTCGACACCTTGCATACAGAAATGCTATGATTAGAACGTATAAAACTCACAAGGCTGCGGACGTGAAGCGATAACTCATGGAGACCGTCCTACAAGTCATTGGGTATGGTGGCTGTGTGGAGTGGCCTCCGCTCACCTGACCTGACCCCATTGGACTTCTTTCTGTGAGGTCACATCAAACAGCAGGTCTATGCGACCCCTCCACCAACATTGCAGGACCTACGACGACGTATCACAGATGCTTGTGCACACGTGTCACCTCCATATTGCACAGCGTGCAGCAAGATACAGTATGCTGTGCAGAGGCCAGATGTGCATTGCAGCTGACGGGGGACACTGATGAGCGCCATATGCGTGACCAGCATTCAATGTTTGGGGGGGGGGGTCATGGGTTTCATATCATAGCATTTCTGTATGCAAGGTGTGGATTCGTATTGAATTGATGATGCCCTACAACTTTGTAATTCACTTTTTTCTCTCTCGTTCCGTTTTAAGATAAAAATGCTAACTCCGTTGTTTTCCACCAGGTGGCGCTATAGGTGGTTTCATTGCGCAGCGCATGACTACTTTACTATATCTAGAAACCACTTCTATGCCTATAGCTGCCGCCGTTCTCAAGTCAATGGCGGTGGACAGGATATGGGTGGGCACACTGTATAGGCACATTACATATAATATTGGGGGCTACATAAAAAAAAAAAAAAAGGTTTGTACCCACCGTCATTGAGTTGGTAGATAAGTTTACTTTCCATAGGGTTCACCCACAGAGGCTCCTGCTCGAAACCTGAAGGCTTGTACATTGGTTCAGGAACAGGGGGATCCCACTCTGAAAACAGACAGATTAACCAGTTCAAGAGCTGACTATTTACCTGACCTCGCCTCTTCGTGACCAGGCACATTTCTGGAATTATTTATACATTTTTCATCTTTGTATATTCAAATCATGTTTAAAATCCAATTTCCCCTGTAACTGGGGCTGGTATACTATTCCCAGTGGAAATTCAGTCTCCTGGCTGCACTGCGGAGTTGAATGGGTCTTCTAGGCCCCCACTTTCTGCTCCCCTGGCCGTACACCCAGCGATCACATGACCGCCGGGTCTGGAGGAGGAAGCGCCGTCAGCGATTCTTACTGTATCATATGTTCAGTGCTGTGGATACAGCGATCGTGAAGGCAGAGGCAGCAATTAACTATCTCTGCCTTCCCTATCAGCCGCAGTGGGGAGATCCCACTCTGAAAATAGATTAACCATTTCAAGAACTGTCCATTTACCTCACCTCCCCTCTTCCTGACCAGGCATATTTGCCGGAATTTTTTATGTTTGTGTATTCAAATCATTTTTTAAAATCCAAATCTCCCCTGTAACTGGGGCTGGTATACTATTCCCAGTGGAAATTCAGTCTTCAGCCGTACACCCAGCGATCACATGACCGCTGGGTCTGGAGGAGGAAGCGCCGTCAGCGATTCTTACTGTATCATTTGTTCAGTGCTGTGGATACAGCGATCGTGAAGGCAGAGGCAGCAATTAACCATCTCTGCCTTCCCTATCAGCAGCACGGTCGTGATCAGTTGCTCTAATACGTAGTCACGTTTTAGAATGTAGGACCGCCCTGATGGTTATCAAAGTAGGTAAAGAGGACCTGTCACTTGCCATCGATCTGTAATTTTTTACCCTCCTGACATATGGACCCCTAAATCTAGTCTTTTTAGGTAACTGGGTTTGGTCATGAATTCTTCTCTGAAGACCACACCCAGTTGGCTATAAGACTAGATTTTATATAGGGAAGAGTAGGGTCATTTTTCGGATACGCAATAGAAACACCAGATACAGGAGATCAGCAGCACTTACACCAGGTAAAAAAAAAATAATACCTATTTTTGGAAAGTGACCATAGAGTTTTACATCTAAAATTTGTTTTTGAAAAATAAATCTGATAATAAGCGGACTGATATAGGCAGTGCCATAAAGAGAGAACGACTGGCTCTGAGGAACTTTACATACAGTGCCTTGCGAAAGTATTTGTCCCCCTTTGAATTTTTCAACCTTTTCCCACATTTCAGGCTTCAAACATAAAGATAAAAAATGTTAATGTTCTGTGGGACACAATTGTGAAGTTGAACGAAATTTATTGCTTATTTTAAACTTTTATATAAAAAAAATAAACTGAAAATTGGGGAGTGCAATATTATTCATCCCCTGTAAGTTAATGCTTTGTAGCACCCCCTTTTGCTGCAGTCTCTTGGGGCATGTGTCAATCAGTTTTGCACATGGAGAGGCTGAAATTCTCGCCCATTCTTCCTTTGTAAACAGCTGGAGCTGAGTGAGGTTGGATGGAGGCGTTTGTGAACAGCAGTTTTCAGCTCTTTCCACAGATTCTCGATTGGGTTCAGGTCTGGACTGTGACTTGGCCATTCTAACACCTGGATACGGTTATTTGTGAACCATTCCATTGTAGATTTTGCTTTATGTTTGGGATCATTGTCTTGTTGGAAGACAAATCTCTGTCCCAGTCTCAGGTCTTTTGCAGACTCCAACAGGTTTTCTTCAAGAATGGTCCTGTATTTGGCTCCATCCATCTTTCCATCAATTTTAACCATCTTCCCTGTCCCTGCTGAAGAAAAGCAGGCCCAAACCATGATGCTGCCACCACCGTGTTTGACAGTGGGGATGGTGTGTTCAGGGTGATGAGCTGTGTTGCTGTTACATATCGTTTGGCATTGTGCCCAAATAGTGTGGTTTTGGTTTCATCTGAGCAGAGCACCTTCTTCCACATGTTTGGTGTCTCCAGGTGGCTTGTGGAAAACTTTAAACAATAATTTTTATGGATATCTTTGAGAAATGGCTTTCTTCTTGTCACTCTTCCATAAAGGCCAGATTTGTGCAGTGTACGACTGATTGTTGTCCTATGGACAGACTCTCCCACCTCAGCTGTAGATCTCTGCAGATCATCCAGAGGGATCATGGGCCTCTTGGCTGCATCTCTGATCAGTCTTCTCCTTGTGTGAGATGATAGTTTGGATGGACGGCCGGGTCTTGGTAGATTTGCAGTGGTATGATCCTCCTTCCATTTCAATATGATCGCTTGCACAGTGCTTCTTGGGATGTTGAAAGTTGTGGAAATCTGTTTGTAACCGAATCCGGCTTTAAACTTCTCCACAACAGTATCATGGACCTGCCTGTTGTGTTCCTTGGTCTTCATGATGCTCTCTGCGCTTTACACAGAACCCTGAGACTATCACAGAGCAGGGGCATTATACGGAGACTTGATTACACACAGGGGCTTATATTTATCATCATCAGTCATTTAGGACAACATTGGATCATTCAGAGATCCTCAATGAATTTCTGGAGTGAGTTTCCTGCACTGAAAGTAAAGGGGATGAATAATATTGCACGCCCCAATTTTCAGTTTATTATTTTTTATAAAAGTTTAAAATAAGCAATAAATATCTATCATTCACCTTCACAATTGTGGCCACTTGTTGTTGATTCTTCACCAGAACATTAACATTTGTATCTTTATGTTTGAAGCCTGAAATGTGGGAAAAGGATGATAAATTCAAGGGGGCTGAATACTTTCGCAAGGCACTGTATATCCCTTGTGCTGCCCACGGTGGATTCATGCAGGTGTAACCGCACGCTTCACTGGCACTATTAATCAGATTTTGTAATGATGGATTCTGAAGGAGAGCCATCAGACACACCAATACTATCTCTGTACGTTAGTCTGTATGTTTCAGTGAAGACCTCACCTATGTGCTCAATTTTTTCCTTGATAACCTGACACTCAAATGGCCATCGCGGTAAATGGAAGAAGCTGTTGGAGGATACACCGTAGAGGTCTCGTGGCGTCCGAAGCCGCGCCACTTTCCTTCCAGAGTGGAGTTCATACACAATCTGGTTGGTCTTCTGGATGTAGGGGTGTAAAGGTGAATGACCTGTAAGAAAAGAAAAAAAGAAAAGAAATTAGTTCACAATGAACAGCATCGAAGAAGACCAGAATGAGACCTCGAACTTCTAAAACCTTGTTGAAAAGGTCAGAAGAACGTTTCTTCTGTTGTTTTGTTTTAGTCTTGTGTGTCATGTGACTTTAAGCTCTGCATAAACCTTACGATTCCTCAGGGGAGGGGCCTATGTGATCAGCCAGATTGCAACACCCCTGAGGAGTCTGTTTAGCAAATGATTCCACATCCTGTAGTTCTAGAGCCAATAGGGCATTTCTAGGATCCAGTAGGACCTAAGGCGACGGGTTACATTTACAGGGCTATCCTAGCTGATGTCAGAAACTGTAAATTATTAAAATTTCTGCTTCTCGAAATTTTTTGCTCACATGTTTGTGGTGTAAAGGAACTACCGTAATTTTCGGATTATAAGACGTACTTTTCCTCCCAAAAATTTGGGAGGGAAATGGGGGTGCATCTTAAAATCCGAATATAGCTTTACCTGGAGGTCCTGTCTGTGCGGCAATCGGGCGGCCGGGTGCCTGTGGCTGCGTGCAAGCGGCCAGGTACCTGTGCTTGCATGCGCGTGGCAGCTGGGTACCTGTGGCTGCGTGCGGGCGGCAGTCGGATCCCTGTGTGCAGGAGGCACACAAGCACCCGGCTGCCTCCCGCACACAGGCACCCGGCTGCCTCCCGCACACAGGCACCCGGCTGCCTCCCGCACACAGGCACCCGGCTGCCTCCCGCACACAGGCACCCGGCTGCCTCCCGCACACAGCCACAGCTACTCGGCTGCCACCCGCACACACACAAGCATAGGTACCTGGCCGCTTGCATGCAGGGTGGACGGGCAGCCTTCTGGCTGCCACTCTGTGCGTGCGGGGTGGGCGGCTGTGCAGCAGGTTACCTAGTTTGTCCGCAGTCCCAGTTTCAAATGATGGCGCCGGGAGCGGGTGCGTGCGCAGATGGAGCTCTTGGATGAGAGCTCCATCTGCGCGTGCGCCGCTCCAGGCACCATCATTTGAACCGGGACCGCGGACACTGGGACACTCACTGCACCGGCCTGCTGCACGACTGACCCGCTGCCGCTGCTGCAGCCACCACGGACCCCGCAGCGCCTGCCACCACGGACGCCACCGCACCTGCCACCACGGATGCCACTGCACCTGCCACCACGGACGCCACCGCAACTGCCACCACGGACCCCGCTGCCACTAACCTGCTGCGCCTGCCAGCACAACCTCTGCCTCCTGTGAACCCGCTTCACCACCACTGCTGCCCCCCTCCGGTAAGAGAACACCGGAGTATAAGACGGACCCCATTTTTCTTTTTTTACCTCTATGTCTAAATTTGGGTGCGTCTTATAAAGCGAAAAATCCGGTAATTCTAGCGGTTAAAGTGGAAGCAATGGTCGGACTCCCACTGATATATGCGAAAGGGCAGCTCTAGGGCTTACTTTTATCTGTAGAACAGACCATCATCGGATGACCGATGGGTGACTAACGTCTGGAACTCCGACTGATCAGCAGTCAACAATGGCAGGCAACCAAGGGCTTGGGCTGAATGGGACTAAGCTTTGGGACCAGAGACACCTGCACTCATACTTAAGGTGCTGTGATTGCATAAACAATGGAGGCATCACTCTCAGGCGGTGACCTCCTTACTATGCCTCATCTACACGGATCTTGGGGGTAAAACGGATAAATCACCGTCCAAACATCAATGCCTGAACAAATGCGATACCCATTTAAAGCAGGTAATGGCTCTATGCAACGTTCTTCCATTAATTTCCAGGGAGGGAGAGTATGTTATTGACCCTTCTCCCGCCTTTCCGTACCTCTGCTGGCTTTTCGCCCGCTCCGCAGCCCATCAATACGCCGGCTTACTGTAAAGACTGAAAGCTACTTTGCTACCGAACATTTGCATTAACCCGTTTTCCATTTGGAAATGGCAGAGTATTACTGCGCGTCTCATTGAATTCTGAAGAGTCCGGACTCCGCCGCCATTAATGTGTCACTTTGTGATATTTCAAAGCTTTGGTATTATTTTTTTAGTAGCTGGAATAGGAAAACGACAAAACTCGTCGAGGAGCTGAATAATTTGTCTCTTGACACTTGCGAGATGGGAAAAAAATAAAAACACGTAAAGTGCGGTCACGAGGTGCACGGCGTTACCCGCCGCTGCCATCATGAATTAGAGAGGGTGTCGTCCTGCCGCCTGGTGCTCGTAATTAAAGGAAATTAATTATTTAAAAAGGTTTAGATGTTTGTTCACAATCAAACGAAATGAGGAGGTGGATGAGCTTGTGATGTGTAACATTACAGCAAAAGGGTGTGTATACTTTTGCAAGCATGTCTTGTTCTTCAACTTTTTGATTAGAAAGCTCCTATCGTTTTGTGTACACAGCTCCTAGGCAGACCAATGTGTTTCCGTGGTTACAGACAGCAAAATGATGAGTTACTCTAATCTATCCTTTATTACCAAGGTGTAGAGTAAATCGTCTAATCCTTGATTTCTAGGCTTAGGCTTTTAAAAGAGGAAGGAAGGGAGGAAGGAAGGGAGGAAGGGAGGAAGGAAGGGAGGGAAAAAGGGAGGAAGGAAGGGAGGGAAAAAGGGAGGAAGGAAAGGAGGGAAAAAGGGAGGAAGGAAAGGAGGAAGGAAGGGAGGAAGGAAGGGAAGGAGGAAGGAAGGGAAGGAGGAAGGAAGGGAAAAAGGAAGGAAGGGAAAAAGGAAGGAAGGGAAAAAGGAAGGAAGGGAAAAAGGAAGGAAGGGAAAAAGGAAGGAAGGGAAAAAGGAAGGAAAGGAAAAAGGAAGGAAGGGAAAAAGGAAGGAAGGGAAAAAGGAAGGAAGGGAAAAAGGAAGGAAGGGAAAAAGGAAGGGAGGAAGGAAGGGAGGAATGAAGAGAGGACGGGAGGAAGGAAGGAAGGGAGGAAGGAAAGAAGAGAGGCAGGAAGAAAAGGGGGAGAGGAAGGAAGGAAGGGAGGAAGGAAGGGGGAGAGGAAGGAAGGAAGGGGGAGAGGAAGGAAGGAAGGGAGGAAGGAAGGGGGAGAGGAAGGAAGGGAGGAAGGAAGGGAAGAAGGAAGAAAGGGAGGAAGGAAGGGAGGGAGGAAGGAAGGGAGGAAGGAAGAAAGGAAGGAAGGAAGGAAGGAAGGAAGAAAGGGAGGAAGAAAGGGAGGAAGAAAGGGAGGAAGAAAGGGAGGAAGAAAGGGAGGGAAAAAGGGAGGGAAAAAGGGAGGGAAAAAGGGAGGGAAAAAGGGAGGGAAAAAGGGAGGGAAGAAGGGAGGAAGGAAGGGAAAAAGGAAGGAAGGGAAAAAGGAAGGAAGGGAAAAAGGAAGGAAGGGAAAAAGGAAGGAAGGGAAAAAGGAAGGGAGGAACGAAGAGAGGACGGGAGGAAGGAAGGAAGGGAGGAAGGAAAGAAGAGAGGCAGGAAGAAAAGGGGGAGAGGAAGGAAGGAAGGGAGGAAGGAAGGGGGAGAGGAAGGAAGGAAGGAAGGGGGAGAGGAAGGAAGGGAGGAAGGAAGGGGGAGAGGAAGGAAGGGAGGAAGGAAGGGAGGGAGGGAGGGAGGAAGGGAGGGAGGAAGGAAGGGAGGAAGGAAGAAAGGGAGGAAGAAAGGGAGGAAGGAAGGGAGGAACGAAGAGAGGACGGGAGGAAGGAAGGAAGGGAGGAAGGAAAGAAGAGAGGCAGGAAGAAAAGGGGGAGAGGAAGGAAGGAAGGGAGGAAGGAAGGGGGAGAGGAAGGAAGGAAGGAAGGGGGAGAGGAAGGAAGGGAGGAAGGAAGGGGGAGAGGAAGGAAGGGAGGAAGGAAGGGAGGGAGGGAGGGAGGAAGGGAGGGAGGAAGGAAGGGAGGAAGGAAGAAAGGGAGGGAGGGAGGAAGGGAGGGAGGAAGGAAGGGAGGAAGGAAGAAAGGGAGGAAGAAAGGGAGGAAGAAAGGGAGGAAGAAAGGGAGGAAGAAAGGGAGGAAGAAAGGGAGGAAGAAAGGGAGGAAGAAAGGAAGGAAGAAAGGAAGGAAGAAAGGAAGGAAGAAAGGAAGGAAGAAAGGAAGGGAGGGAGGAAGGGAGGGAGGAAGGAAGGGAGGAAGGAAGGAAGGAAGGAAGGGAGGAAGGAAGGGAGGAAGGGAGGAAGCAAGGGAGGAAGGGAGGAAGCAAGGGAGGAAGGGAGGAAGCAAGGGAGGAAGGAAGGGAGGAAGGAAGGGGCAGAGGAAGGAAGGAAGGGAGGAAGGAAGGGAGGAAGGAAGGGGGAGAGGAAGGAAGGAAGGGAGGAAGGTAAGGAGGAAGGGAGGAAGGAAAAAAGGGAGGAAGGAAGAAAGGGCGGAAGGGAGGAAGGAAGGGAGGGAGGAAGGGAGGAAGGACGGAAGGGAGGAAGGAAGGAAGGAAGGGAGGAAGGAAAGAAAGAAAGAAGGGAGGAAAGGAAGGAAGGGAGAAAGGAAGGGAGGAAGGAAGGGAGGAAGGAAGGAAGGGAGGGCGGAAGGGAGGGAGGAAAGAAAGAAGGAAGGGAGGAAAGAAAGAAGGAAGGGAGGAAGGAAGGGAGGCAGGAAGGAGGGAAGGAAGGAAGCAAGGGAGGAAGGAAGGAGGGAAGGAAGCAAGGGAGGAAGGAAGCAAGGGAGGAAGGAAGGAGGGAAGGAAGGAAGCAAGGAAGGAGGGAAGGAAGGAAGGAAGGAGGGAAGGAAGGGAGTGAGGGAGGGAGGGAAGGAGGGAAGGAATCGAAGTATTGCTGTCATCCTCGGACAAGGAGATGTCCGGCACACAGAGGTTACAAAGGGGATGGTAAGGGAAAGGGAGAGGAAGGACCTGACGATAGGAAGTGGGGGTCCGGGCACCTCCTGACACTAACCTGTCTCTGAACCCTTGGCTCCCCTGTTGTCCCTATACGAATCCTTCCCCTCGTCGCCGTCACGTGCCTAGTCCCTAACTGTCCCTCCACTCACTCTATATAGGACCAAGCCAGTGAGCGCATTAGACGTCAACACTACTGTAATTAAACATGGGAAGGAAGACAAACAGGGGGACATAGACAAAACGGTATGCACCCACTGCTGCAGCCAAACACCAGGGCTGCAGTAGACTAGATGTCAGCAATGTCACTGCTGCAGCCAAACAACAGGGCTGCAGGAGACTAGATATCAGCAACGTCACAGCTGCAGCCTAACACCAGGGTTGCAGGAGACTAGATATCATCAACTTCATTGCTTCATTGCTGCAGCCTAACACCAGAGTTGCAGGAGACTAGATATCATCAACTTCATTGCTGCAGCCTAACACCAGGGCTGCAGGAGACTAAATATCGGCAACATCACTGCTGCGGCCTAACACCAGGGCTGCAGACATCACGGCCTCAAAAGCTTCCACACACTTCCTCCTTCAACAGTGGTCAATCCAGAATGGAATGCAATTCCATAACCGGCATCAGGTGATGGGACATGTGACTATTTATAGGGAATGGGAGTGGTCACAAACCAGTTACACCTGAGATGATCTAACAAGAAACTACCAGCAAGGAAAGAGTCCTTAAAGCTGGTGTCACACTAAACGACAGCGACAACGACGTCGCTGTTACGTCACCATTTTCGGTGACGTAACAGCGACCTTGTAAGTCGCTGTTATGATCGCTGCTTAGCTGTCAAACACAGCAGAAGCAGCGATCATAAGGTCGCTGTGCTACATGTTCAGAGAGCAGGGAGCCGCGCTTAGCGCTGGCTCCTTGCTCTCCTGCAGCACACATCGGGTTAATTAACCCGATGTGTGCTGCAGCTACATGTCACAGTTCAGAGAGCAGGGAGCCGCGCTTAGCGCTGGCTCCTTGCTCTCCTGCAGCACACATCGGGTTAATTAACCCGATGTGTGCTGCAGCTACATGTCACAGTGCAGAGAGCAGGGAGCCGCGCGCACTGCTTAGCGCTGACTCCTTGCTCTCCTTGCTACAGTATGCATCGGGTTAATTACCCGATGCGTACTGCAGCCACATGTCACAGTGCAGGAGCCGGCGCTGGCAGCAAGAGCGGAGGCTGGTAACCAGCGTAAACATCGGGTAACCAGGGAAAGGTCTTCCCTTGGTTACCCGATGTTTACGCTGGTTACAGCTTACTGCAGCTGCCAGTGCCGGCTCCTGATCGCTGATCGCTTCATTTCGTCGCTCTCTCGCTGTCACACACAGCGATGTGTGTGTCACAGCGGGAGAGTGACGACCAAAAAATGAAGCTGGACATTCAGCAACGACCGGCGACCTCACAGCAGGGGCCAGGTCGTTGCTGGATGTCACACACAGCGACAGCGACGGGACGTCGCTGCAACGTCACAGAAAATGGTGACGTAGCAGCGACGTCGTTGTCGTCGTCGTTATGTGTGACACCAGCTTTACCCTTGCTGCACTAGAAGAAAGCAAATACGTTTAATATCCAGAGTCTCACAAGGCAAAGATAACCTGTCACAAATGTCTCCAGGACAGGAGACGCTCGTGACAATTGCAGGATCTGATGACACAAGGTTTATTTGTAGTCTGTTACCATGGAAAAACTAATTCTGTAAGTTTATAAATAAATAAGAAGAGTTCCACCCCCTAGTTAGAACCCACATAGAGTTACCAAGAGCGTCTCTCTGAAGTCTGTAGACAACAATTGATTTAAAATGGGAAAGTGTAATGCTTCATTTCTCCTGCGGAGGCGCTACAGTGCAATCCTCAGCTGACCCTAACAAAAAAGGGATTGTGTAAAGTGGACCATGATTATTTAGAGGCTCCCGCTGCCGGGATACAATTGTTTTGGTTACCACAAAGACCTCCACATCCAGTTTCGGGACGTCAATTATTGCTGAGAGTCCTCGTAGCAGATTAGTAATTAGATAAGAATGTGCGATGATAATAATTTCATGGTCGGCTTGTTCTGTGCAAGCGACACTCCAGTGATTTAGCAATGCAAACACTCGGCATGGCCAGAGCGGCAAACACGACGCCACCGCCGTCACCCCAGAGGATACCGTTACCAACAGCGGGCGATTGTTTCCGAGAAAGGAAAGAAGGTTCTGTAATTTTGCTTTAACGTTCACTCATGGGGAGGTCTTAAAGGGAAAGTCCTCCCGAAAATGATCTTCTGCCCACGTCATAGAGACTGATCAGATGACAACGTTGCCTTAGTTTATTATCTGTGTTTAGAACCATGCCCTTCCTGGAAGCCTCTACCTTCAGAGTCTCAAAGGACAGGATCAGAGTTATCGCAGATCTGGGCCTTTCTGGAAGCCTCTACCTTCAGAGTCTCAAAGGACAGGATCAGAGTTATCGCAGATCTGGGCCTTTCTGGAAGTTTCTACCTTCAGAGACAACAGAAAGGATCAGAGATATCTCAGATCTGGACCTTTCTGGAAGCTTCTACCTTCAGAGCCAACGGAAAGGATCAGAGTTATCTCAGATCTGGACCTTTGAGGAAGCCTCTACCTTCAGAGTCAACAGCCAGGATCAGAGTTATAGCAGATCTGGGCCTAGCCTCTACCTTCAGAGTTAAAGGCCAGGATCAGAGTTATTTCTGATCTGGGCCTTTCTGGAAGCTTCTACCTTTAGAGTCAACAGCCAGGATCAGAGTTATCTCAGATCTAGGCCTTTCTAGGAACCTCTACCTTCAGAGCCAACGGAAAGGATCAGAGTTATCTCAGATCTAGGCCTTTCTAGGAACCTCTACCTTCAGAGCTAACGGAAAGGATCAGAGTTATCTCAGATCTAGGCCTTTCTAGGAACCTCTACCTTCAGAGCCAACGGAAAGGATCAGAGTTATCTCAGATCTAGGCCTTTCTAGGAACCTTTACCTTCAGAGCCAACGGAAAGGATCAGAGTTATCTCAGATCTAGGCCTTTCTAGGAACCTTTACCTTCAGAGCCAACGGAAAGGATCAGAGTTATCTCAGATCTGGGCCTTTCTGGAAACTTCTACCTTCAGAGTCAATGGCCAGGATCAGAGCTATCTCAGATCTGGGCCTTTGTCTAAACCTCTACCTTCAGAGTCAACGGAAAGGATCAGAGTTATCTCAGATCTGGACCTTTGAAATTGTGTATTTATTACTAAGCCATAGTGGTGCATACTATTACAGCGAAGGATGAGAAGGGAACAGACATCAGGACAAATCTTCCTTACGAGGGGATGTGAACAATATGGTGACTTCTTGCATGAACATATTTGCCATTTCGGCTCCGGCGCAAAGAAAATACCCATGATCCTCCCGCGGGAGCCATAATTCTGCAACAGCTGGGGTGCCGTAGGTCGGCAGGCGCGCCGCTCATTTTACGGCGGTCGTTCACAGCCGTACTAATAAGTAGAAGCCCTCGTCTAATTACCAGAATAGGCTTTTTAATTAAAGGCACTTTCATTTATTTGGTTTGCCTTTTTATTTCCAGTTTCGGGGATTATTTTTTTTTTTTTAATTAGATGGCTTTTATATGCGGCTTTATATCCGACTGATGCAGACGCCACGAGGAGATGGCGGTACGGATGGGTGTAATGGAGCGTGTCAGCAGATGTTACTCCGCTGTCTCCTGCTTCTCATAATTGTGATGTATTTACACAAAACCTTCTAAACATCATTTCCACCTAAAAAAATAAAAAGTGGAGGGAACAGAAGTCCTTGAGTCGTCCTGTGCCGTGACCGTACCCCGATGTTTATAGGCATCTGATCCATCTCATCCCCATCTGCAGGGTTCAGCCGTCTGAACGTATCCAAGCCCTTAAAGGAGATTCTTGCTATGGAATCTGAGAGCAGCATGATGTGGGGGCGAAGGATCACGTGCTGGGGGCGAAGGATCACGTGCTGGGGGCGAAGGATCACGTGCTGGGGGCGAAGGATCACGTGCTGGGGGCGAAGGATCACGTGCTGGGGGCAAAGGATCACGTGATGGGGGCAAAGGATCACGTGATGGGGAGAAGGATCACGTGATGGGGAGAAGGATCACGTGATGGGCTGCATGGAAGCAATCACTGACTTCTCTGCTGTAGATCTAGCAGAGCTCAGAATGTTTAACTGTGTATAACCCCGCCCACACCACAGACTGTGTATAACCCCGCCCACACCACAGACTGTGTATAACCCCGCCCACACCACGGACTGTGTATAACCCCGCCCACACCGCGGACTGTGTATAACCCCGCCCACACCGTGGACTGTGTATAACCCTGCCCACACCGCAGACTGTGTATAACCCCGCCCACACTGCAGACTATGTATAACCCCGCCCATACCGCAGACTGTGTATAACCCCACCCACACAACTGACTGTATATAACCCCGCCCACACCATGGACTGTGTATAACCCCGCCCACATCACTGATTATGTATAACCCAGTCCACACCACTGACTGTGTATAACCCCGCCCACACCGCAGACTGTGTATAACCCCGCCCACATCACTGACTATGTATAACCCCACCCACACCGCAGACTATGTATAACCCCGCCCACACCACTGACTGTATATAACCCCGCCCACACCACTGATTGTATATAACCCCGCCCACACCGCAGACTGTGTATAACCCCGCCCACATCACTATGTATAACCCCGCCCACACCGCGGACTGTGTATAACCCCGCCCACATCACTGACTATGTATAACTCAGTCCACACCAGACTGTATATAACCCCGCCCACACCGCAGACTGTGTATAACCCCGCCCACACCACTGACTGTGTATGACCTCTCCCACACCGCTATGTATAACCCTACTCGCACCGCGGACTGTGTATAACGCAACCCGCAACGGGAACTATGTATAAGGCCACACACACTGCTGACTGAGTATGACCTGCCCACAAAGCTAACTGTATATAACTCCTCCCACATCACTGACTGTATAACCCCACCCACACCACTGACTGTGTATAACCCCACCCACACCACTGACTGTGTATAACCCCACCCACACCACTGACTGTGTATAACCCAACCCACATCACTGACTGTGTATAACCCAACCCACACCACTGACTGTGTATAACCCCACCCACACCTCTGACTGTGTATAACCCCGCCCACACCACTGACTGTGTATAACCCCGCCCACACCGCAGACTGTGTATAACCCCGCCCACACCGCAGACTGTGTATAACCCCACCCACACCACTGACTGTGTATAACCCCACCCACACCACTGACTGTGTATAACCCAACCCACACCACTGACTGTGTATAACCCCACCCACACCGCAGACTGTGTATAACCCCGCCCACACCGCAGACTGTGTATAACCCCGCCCACACCACTGTGTATAACCCCGCCCACACCACTGACTGTGTATAACCCCACCCACACCACTGACTGTGTATAACCCCACCCACACCACTGACTGTGTATAACCCCACCCACACCACTGACTGTGTATAACCCAACCCACACCACTGACTGTGTATAACCCCACCCACACCGCAGACTGTGTATAACCCCACCCACACCGCAGACTGTGTATAACCCCGCCCACACCACTGTGTATAACCCCGCCCACACCACTGACTGTGTATAACCCCACCCACACCACTGACTGTGTATAACCCCACCCACACCACTGACTGTGTATAACCCCACCCACACCACTGACTGTGTATAACCCCACCCACACCACTGACTGTGTATAACCCCACCCACACCACTGACTGTGTATAACCCCACCCACACCAGTGTATAACCACGCCCACACCACTGTGTATAACCCCACCCACACCACTGTGTATAACCCCACCCCCACCACTGACTGTGTATAACCACGCCCACACCACTGACTGTATATAACCCCGCCCACACCACTGACTGTATAACCCCGCCTACACCACAGACTGTGTATAACCCCGCCCACACCACAGACTGTGTATAACCCCGCCCACACCACAGACTGTGTATAACCCCGCCCACACCACAGACTGTGTATAACCCCGCCCACACCACAGACTGTGTATAACCCCGCCCACACCACAGACTGTGTATAACCCCGCCCACACCACAGATTGTGTATAACCCCGCCCACACCGCAGACTGTGTATAACCCCACCCACACCACTGACTGTGTATAACCCCACCCACACCGCAGACTGTGTATAACCCCAACCACACCGCAGACTGTGTATAACCCCACCCACACCACTGACTGTGTATAACCCTGCCCACATCGCTGACTGGCAGCTTGTGTACACTGGAGAGCAAAATTAAAGAACAACACCCAAATGTTGCGCTCATTGTGTCGTCCTATGTGATTACATCCCAACATGAGGAAACTCGCAGGATTTTCCGCTTATTTCATAAATTGAATTGATTCCAAAGTAAATAATACAAATTTATATGAGATAAATGTAAAAGACATTGATCAGAATTAGAGAACACTGTCAGATCCCTGCAGGTTACTGGTGTTACTCCGGCATCGGGTGCCAGTTTCCTTAATTATCTGACCCTATGTAACTGGCAGAATAACTTTCCAGTTTCCACTGACTTTGCAAAAATGGTGTTCTCTAATTTTGATCTCCAGTGTAGATATATGTGAAATGCAAACTTCGTTACTGTCACATACTTCCCACTCCGGCGCAATTTTAATGAAGTCATCATTTTGGACTCTTTATAATCTGCTCCAGGTCTCATATCTGAAGACGTCTTCTCATCACCCAACAGTAATCTTAAGATCTCTCCACAGGTGTCAATGGGGTTTAGATCCAGACTCATTGCTGACACTTCAGAACCCTCCAGCGCTTTGTTCCCATCCATTTCTGGGGGCTTCTTGATGTGTTTAAGGTCACTGTCCTGCTGGGAGACCTCTGACCTAGGATGCACACCCAGGTCTCTGACACTGGGCTCTACATTACCCTGAATCCATTGGTAATCTTCAGATTTCATGATGTCTTCCACACAGTCACTGCCCCCAGTGCCAGAGACAGCAAAACAACCCCAAACATCTCTGACCTCCACCATACCTGACTGTAGGTCCTGTGTTCTTCTATTTGTAGGCTTCATTCCGTTTTCAGTAAACAGTAGAATGATGCACTTTACCAAAAAGCTGTATCTTGGTCTCTGAAGGATTTTGGTTACTCACGTACATTTTGGCTTTTTTCTGTCCCTGTGTCAGCAGTGGGGTCCCCCGGGGTCTCCTCCGTACGGTTTCATTTTGCTCACACTGATGCCCACTGTGCTTTCAGCTTCAATTTCTTAGAATTTGATTGGGGCTTATCCACCACCCGGACTAACCTTTCATCAATTTTTCTCTCCCATCCACATCGAGGTAGATTAGCTACAGTGTCATGGGTTGTAAACTTCTGGATTATATTGTGCAGTGGACAAAGGAACATCAAGATCTCTGGAGATGGACTTGTAAGCTTGATATTGTTGATATTTTTCAACAATTTGGGTTCTGAAGTCCTCAGACAGTTCTCTTCGCCTGTTTCTGTTCTCCATGCTCTTTCTATCCAGGTAGATTAGCTACAGTGCCATGGGTTGTAAACTTCTGGATTATATTGTGCAGTGGACAAAGGAACATCAAGATCTCTGGAGATGAACTTGTAACCTTAAGATTATTGATATTTTTCAACAATTTTGGTTCTAAAGTCTTCAGACAGTTCTCATCGCCTGTTTCTGTTCTCCATGCTCTTTCTATATTTCTCTCTAATATTCATTCCTCTTTCTATACCTACCAGATTGTGATATCTGCTTAGCGACGGACGTTGGAGCAAAGCTGAAGGCTTCCTTGCATTGGCCGCTCTTGCAGTGTAGCCTTAGTGGTTGGAAATCCCCTTTAAATTGCTCTTTTTGTAAGGCACTTGGCGTTTCCCCTTTAAAAACTAGTCTGTTCCACTACTTTACAGCTAGATAGAAATCTATAACAATATTGCATGCAGATGTATATATCGCTTGGGGGATAATTATCATTTAAAGTGAATTCTTTAATTCTTTATATTTATTTTTTTTTTCGGACGCCCACTAAAATTGCAAAAAAAAAAAAGTAATTACGAGAAAATCACAGTCATTTCCGTTCCCTTTGTGATAATCCATTTTAATTACCGTCGCATAATATCTAATAGTTGCGCGTCGTGCACCTTGAAGACTCCGGCGCGTGCGGCACGGAACAGGTGTTTGCTCGCCCCTCGCCTCCATAAATAATGTAGATGCGCGTTTAATCAGCCGAGGGGTTTTACGCCCGTCCGCCCTCACTAAATCTCGCATTCAGGTGGTGGATTCCGCCGGCTCTCTTAGATTCGCCCCTAATTGATAGTCCGTGAGGATATAATGTTATCACTGTCAGAGCTATTGAAATGCAACACCTACGCCGAGACGAATAAATCACCCGATCCTTTAACGCGGAGGCAAATGAGTACTACATTACCGAGCAGAAAAGACCATTAATCACCGCGCGCCAAACAATAAATAAGAACAGTGCATCCATCAATCATCGCCGGCCGCGCTCGCCTCCTATTACACATAGGCACACAGCGCGAGCGGCGGAGGAAACAACGCGAGCGGCGGAGGAAACCATCACAGCTAAGAGGAAAGGGCAGAATTATAAAAAAATGTCATTTATATTTCTACAAATTATAATTTATATCACCAGGTAGTGCACACGGCTAATAAAGAAAGCTGAGGAGGCGGAGGGAGAAGACGCACTGTCTACATAAGAGAACACGAGCGGCTGATCCTCCCCAATACATGGCTAAGCGGGGATAGGTTTCCAATGGGGAGAGTGGAGTCAGCCGCTGTCAAACGCCTCTAAACGCCGGCTTTACAGCACGTCACACAAAGGTAAGTGAATGTCACTCACCAGATCCTCCTCCCCTGCACCTGCGCAGTCCTCCCCTGACCGACAGTCATCCCCCTAACCTGCCAGATCCCCCTCTCCTTAACCGGCCCCATCCTCTTCCCCCGCACGATCCTCATTCACCTGCCCAATCCCCCTCCCTTTCCACCCAGTCTCCCTCTCTTTCGCCCGCCCGATATTTCTCTGCTTCACCCGCCCAATCCCTCTCCCCTTCATTTGGCTGATCTTCCTCCCCTTCACTAGCCCGATCCCTCTCCACCTGGTCACTCCTTCATCCGCCCGAACTCCATCTCATTTGTCCACCCGATCTCACTCTCCTTCGCCCGTCCAATTACCCTCCCCTACACCAGTCCGATTCCTCTCCCCTTTATCCGTCCAATTCCAGTCCCCTTCACGCGTCCGATCCCCCTCCCCTTCAATCCCCCTCCTCTTCACCCCCTCCTCTTCCCCCCCTCCGATCCCCCTCCTCTTCCCCCCTCCGATCCCCCTCCTCTTCCCCCCTCCGATCCCCCTCCTCTTCCCCCCTCCGATCCCCCTCCTCTTCCCTCCTCCGATCCCCCTCCTCTTCACCCCTTCGATCCCCCCCTCTTCACCCCTCCGATCCCCCCCTCTTCACCCCTCCGATCCCCCCCTCTTCACCCCTCCGATCCCCCCCTCTTCACTCCTCCTATCCCCCCCTCTTCACCCCTCCTATCCCCCCTCTTCACCCATCCAATCCCCCCCTCTTCATCCATCCAATCCCCCCCTCTTCATCCATCCAATCCCCCCCTCTTCATCCATCCAATCCCCCCCTCTTCATCCATCCAATCCCCCCCTCTTCATCCATCCAATCCCCCCCTCTTCATCCATCCAATCCCCCCTCTTCATCCATCCAACCCCCCCCTCTTCATCCATCCAATCCCCCCCTCTTCATCCATCCAATCCCCCCCTCTTCATCCATCCAATCCCCCCCTCTTCATCCATCCAATCCCCCCCTCTTCATCCATCCAATCCCCCCCTCTTCATCCATCCAATCCCCCCCTCTTCATCCATCCAATCCCCCCCTCTTCATCCATCCAATCCCCCCCTCTTCATCCATCCAATCCCCCCCTCTTCATCCATCCAATCCCCCCCTCTTCATCCATCCAACCCCCCTCCTCTTCACCTGCCCAATCCCCCCTCCCCTTCACCTGCCCAATCCCCCCTCCCCTTCACCTGCCCAATCCCCCCTCCCCTTCACCTGCCCAATCCCCCCTCCCCTTCACCTGCCCAATCCCCCCTCCCCTTCACCTGCCCAATCCCCCCTCCCCTTCACCTGCCCAATCCCCCCTCCCCTTCACCTGCCCAATCCCCCCTCCCCTTCACCTGCCCAATCCCCCCTCCCCTTCACCTGCCCAATCCCCCCTCCCCTTCACCTGCCCAATTCCCCCTCCCCTTCACCTGCCCAATTCCCCCTCCCCTTCACCTGCCCAATCCCCCTCCCCTTCACCTGCCCAATCCCCTTCCCCTTCACCTGCCCAATCCCCCTCCCCTTCACCTGCCCAATCCCCCTCCCCTTCACCTGCCCAATCCCCCTCCCCTTCACCTGCCCAATCCCCCCTCCCCTTCACCTGCCCAATCCCCTTCACCTGTCCAATCCCTCTCCCCTTCACCTGCCCAATCCCCTTCACCTGTCCAATCCCCCTCCCCTTCACCTGCCCAATCCCCTTCACCTGTCCAATCCCCCTCCCCTTCACCTGCCCAATCCCCCTCCCCTTCACCTGCCCAATCCCCTTCACCTGTCCGTTCCCCCTCCCCTTCACCTGTCCAATCCCCCTCCCATTCACCTGTCCAATCCCCCTCCCATTCACCTGCCCAATCCCCCTCCCCTTCACCTGCCCAATCCCCCTCCCCTTCACCTGCCCAATCCCCTTCACCTGCCCAATCCCCCTCCCCTTCACCTGCCCAATCCCCCTCCCCTTCACCTGCCCAATCCCCCTCCCCTTCACCTGCCCAATCCCCCTCCCCTTCACCTGCCCAATCCCCCTCCCCTTCACCTGCCCAATCCCCCTCCCCTTCACCTGCCCAATCCCCCTCCCCTTCACCTGCCCAATCCCCCCTCCCCTTCACCTGCCCAATCCCCCCTCCCCTTCACCTGCCCAATCCCCCCTCCCCTTCACCTTCCCAATCCCCCCTCCCCTTCACCTGCCCAATCCCCCTCCCCTTCCCAATCCCCCTCCCCTTCACCTGAAGCGGAGGGGGATTGGGCAGGTGAAGGGGAGACCAGCAAGACGAGCAAAAGCGGGGGATCTATGGGCGAGTATATTCCATTTCTTGTTTTAAAGCACACTTTGACGATGGGTGAATTTCAACAACCCCTTTAAGTCATCCATTGTTTATATTCTGTACATTGCACCCATTTCCGAATCCCTTAGGTTGCCCTTTGCTGTCCGTGCCTCAAAATCTACGTCTAACTACTGATTTACAGTCGGATAAAACTGAGCTCCTTTATTATCTGCACCCCAAAAATTCAATTGGCTCGTCAGCAGCTTCCTGGCACGGAGTGCTCGCATTGCAGATACATATAGGTCTGAAGTCAGGTGTCCTTAGGCCACAAAACAGTTTGTCTGCCGGGACCCCTACCAATCTGTCTCCGCAGCACGACCACTTACGCACCGCACCCACTTTATTAATAGCAGATCTTCTATATGAAAGCCATTATATTTTTCGGTTGTATCCTCGTGGTGGAGCGACGTGCATTGCTAACTTTACAGTTTTTTGCTCTAGAAGTTTCCGGAGAAATCTCTATATAAAGCCCAGCCCTTCGGGTCACAGGATGGATAATTGCCTCGGTGACCGTGGGGCTTTTCAAGGGATTGATCAGACAAAAAGATACATAAAAAGCCGAATGAACCTTTAAATGCAGGGGTCTGCAGCCTCCACGTGGGGGTTTTTGTTCCACTTCTGGATATGGAGGGAAGCCATCGCTTACAGTCATTATATCTTGGCTACAAAGCGTGGCGTGATAGAAAGCGGCGAGGAGGAACCGCGGTTCTACGGGACGCCCCCGCGGCGATGTGATTACTGAAATACAGAACTGGCATAAAAAGTCACCGCCGGCTGGAAAAGACCCCGCAGGACGCGCACAAAAACATTCAAATACCGCCATACAATCAAAGGGAAAAAGCGTCCAACTCCGGGAGAATGTACTTTAACTAAAACGCATTACGGCAGTGACATTTTTATCAGTGGGAGGCGGTATTATTCAGCTCCAGCCTACGATCATTTGGGCTTTCAGAGCTTAGCCAGTTTTAACTTTCCATGTGTTGGGCTTTCTATGTGCGTTACTCTAAATTCCAGAAAGGTTTAGGCTTACAATAGTTCTAAGAAAATGTACATTTTCATACATTTTTCTATAAATCACAATGTGATATAATCTGCATCTAATTTCATTCTTATGGTCTGTTTCATTTAATAGAAAGAGGTATATTTGTATCTGCCTGCTAATATACCGCTGTAATATTCTTGTACATAGAGGGCAGTATTATAGTAGTTATATTCTTGTACATAGGAGCAGTATTATAGTAGTTATATTCTTGTATATAGGGGCAGTATTATAGTAGTTATATTCTTGTATATAGGGGGCAGTATTATAGTAGTTATATTCTTGTATATAGGGGGCAGTATTATAGTAGTTATATTCTTGTATATAGGGGCAGTATTATAGTAGTTATATTCTTGTATATAGGGGCAGTATTATAGTAGTTATATTCTTGTACATAGGGGCAGTATTATAGTAGCTATATTCTTGTACATAGGGGGCAGTATTATAGTAGTTATATTCCTGTACATAGGGGCAGTATTATAGTAGTTATATTCTTGTACATAGGGGCAGTATTATAGTAGTTATATTCTTGTATATAGGGGCAGTATTATAGTAGTTATATTCTTGTATATAGGGGGCAGTATTATAGTAGTTATATTCTTGTATATAGGGGGCAGTATTATAGTAGTTATATTCTTGTATATAGGGGCAGTATTATAGTAGTTATATTCTTGTATATAGGGGCAGTATTATAGTAGTTATATTCTTGTACATAGGGGCAGTATTATAGTAGCTATATTCTTGTACATAGGGGGCAGTATTATAGTAGTTATATTCCTGTACATAGGGGCAGTATTATAGTAGTTATATTCTTGTACATAGGGGCAGTATTATAGTAGCTATATTCTTGTATATAGGGGCAGTATTATAGTAGTTATATTCTTGTACATAGGGGCAGTATTATAGTAGTTATATTCTTGTACATAGGGGCAGTATTATAGTAGTTATATTCTTGTACATAGGGGGCAGTATTATAGTAGTTATATTCTTGTTCATAGGGGCAGTATTATAGTAGTTATATTCTTGTACATAGGGGCAGTATTATAGTAGTTATATTCTTGTACATAGGAGCAGTATAATAGTAGTTATATTCTTGTATATAGGGGCAGTATTATAGTAGTTATATTCTTGTACATAGGAGCAGTATTATAGTAGTTATATTCTTGTACATAGGGGCAGTATTATAGTAGTTATATTCTTGTATATAGGGGCAGTATTATAGTAGTTATATTCTTGTACATAGGGGCAGTATTATAGTAGCTATATTCTTGTACATAGGGGGCAGTATTATAGTAGTTATATTCCTGTACATAGGGGCAGTATTATAGTAGTTATATTCTTGTACATAGGGGCAGTATTATAGTAGCTATATTCTTGTATATAGGGGCAGTATTATAGTAGTTATATTCTTGTACATAGGGGCAGTATTATAGTAGTTATATTCTTGTACATAGGGGCAGTATTATAGTAGTTATATTCTTGTACATAGGGGGCAGTATTATAGTAGTTATATTCTTGTTCATAGGGGCAGTATTATAGTAGTTATATTCTTGTACATAGGGGCAGTATTATAGTAGTTATATTCTTGTACATAGGAGCAGTATAATAGTAGTTATATTCTTGTATATAGGGGCAGTATTATAGTAGTTATATTCTTGTACATAGGAGCAGTATTATAGTAGTTATATTCTTGTACATAGGGGCAGTATTATAGTAGTTATATTCTTGTATATAGGGGCAGTATTATAGTAGTTATATTCTTGTACATAGGAGCAGTATTATAGTAGTTATATTCTTGTATATAGGGGGCAGTATTATAGTAGTTATATTCTTGTATATAGGGGCAGTATTATAGTAGTTATATTCTTGTACATAGGGGCAGTATTATAGTAGCTATATTCTTGTACATAGGGGGCAGTATTATAGTAGTTATATTCCTGTACATAGGGGCAGTATTATAGTAGTTATATTCTTGTACATAGGGGCAGTATTATAGTAGCTATATTCTTGTATATAGGGGCAGTATTATAGTAGTTATATTCTTGTACATAGGGGCAGTATTATAGTAGTTATATTCTTGTACATAGGGGCAGTATTATAGTAGTTATATTCTTGTACATAGGGGGCAGTATTATAGTAGTTATATTCTTGTTCATAGGGGCAGTATTATAGTAGTTATATTCTTGTACATAGGGGCAGTATTATAGTAGTTATATTCTTGTACATAGGAGCAGTATAATAGTAGTTATATTCTTGTATATAGGGGCAGTATTATAGTAGTTATATTCTTGTACATAGGAGCAGTATTATAGTAGTTATATTCTTGTACATAGGGGCAGTATTATAGTAGTTATATTCTTGTACATAGGAACAGTATTATAGTAGTTATATTCTTGTATATAGGGGCAGTATTATAAAAGATATATTCTTGTACATAGGGGCAGTATTATAGTAGTTATATTCTTGTACATAGGGGGCAGTATTATAGTAGTTATATTCTTGTTCATAGGGGCAGTATTATAGTAGTTATATTCTTGTACATAGGGGCAGTATTATAGTAGTTATATTCTTGTACATAGGGGCAGTATTATAGTAGTTATATTCTTGTACATAGGGGCAGTATTATAGTAGTTATATTCTTGTACATAGGGGCAGTATTATAGTAGGTATATTCTTGTACATAGGGGCAGTATTATAGTAGGTATATTCTTGTACATAGAGGCAGTATTATAGTAGTTATATTCTTGTACATAGGGGCAGTATTATAGTAGTTATATTCTTGTACATAGGAGCAGTATTATAGTAGTTATATTCTTGTACATAGGGGCAGTATTATATTAGTTATATTCTTGTACATAGAGGCAGTATTATAGTAGGTATATTCTTGTACATAGGGGCAGTATTATAGTAGTTATATTCTTGTACATAGGGGCAGTATTATAGTAGGTATATTCTTGTACATAGGGGCAGTATTATAGTAGGTATATTCTTGTACATAGAGGCAGTATTATAGTAGTTATATTCTTGTACATAGGGGCAGTATTATAGTAGTTATATTCTTGTACATAGGAGCAGTATTATAGTAGTTATATTCTTGTACATAGGGGCAGTATTATATTAGTTATATTCTTGTACATAGAGGCAGTATTATAGTAGGTATATTCTTGTATATAGGGGCAGTATTATAGTAGTTATATTCTTGTACATAGGAGCAGTATTATAGTAGTTATATTCCTGTACATAGGGGCAATATTATAGTAGTTATATTCTTGTACATAGGGGCAGTATTATAGTAGTTATATTCTTGTACATAGGGGCAGTATTATAGTAGTTATATTCTTGTACATAGGGGCAGTATTATAGTAGTTATATTCTTGTACATAGGGGCAGTATTATAGTAGTTATATTCTTGTACATATGGGCAGTATTATAGTAGTTATATTCTTGTACATAGGGGCAGTATTATAGTAGTTATATTCTTGTACATAGGGGCAGTATTATAGTAGTTATATTCTTGTATATAGGGGCAGTATTATAGTAGTTATATTCTTGTACATAGGGGCAGTATTATAGTAGTTATATTCTTGTATATAGGGGCAGTATTATAGTAGTTATATTCTTGTATATAGGGGCAGTATTATAGTAGTTATATTCTTGTACATAGGGGCAGTATTATAGTGGTTATATTCTTGTACATAGGAGCAGTATTATAGTAGTTATATTCTTGTACCTATGGAGCAGTATTATAGTAGTTATACAAGCTGCCTATACGCTAGTTATTTAAGCTGTCCATACGCTAGGTGTGCAGCCGCTACTGCTGTGTAAGGATTGGTAGCTAAGGAATGGCATGGTGGCTCAGTGGTTAGCACTGCAGTCTTGCAGCGCTGGGATCCTGGGTTCAAATCCCAGCAAGAACAACATCTGCAAGGAGTTTGTATATTCTCCCCGTGATTGCTTGGGAGTCCCAGGGTTCTCTGGTTTCCTTCCAAAGTCATACTGGTAGAGAATCTAGATTGTGAGCCCCAATGGGGACAGTGATGCTCATGTATGTAAAGGGCTGTGGAATATGTTAGCGCTATATAAAAATAAAGATTATTGTCAACGGATCGGAGGGAAATCCGAGCAGCCCCTCTGATCCATCTTAATGAAAACGTACCTGAGTAAAAATCATAGCGGTGGTGGTCTTCTGACTCATAGGGGTCCTCATCCTGTAGAAGAAGCAAAGGAATATATAGTGAGACTATTTAAAAGGAACAGTAAATCAGTAGCAAAGGGGTCGCTTAGTCAATGGGGTGTGGCTTAAAGTGTCCGGCCCCCTAAATACAGACAACGCAATGGGGAGGGGTACAAAATATAAAAACCGAGAGGCAGCAGTATAAACGTTGCTTTCTTTCTGAGTCCATTGGAAAACATTCTTCTAACTTATATATTCTTTATTGAAGCCCTATGTGTTTGTGTGCAGAGGAGTCCAGTGGGAGGTGCTACTCAGTGATTGACAGCTATCTCTGCTAGTCTGCCGCCGGCCATCAGGACCGGCTGTACTGCAGGCTAGGTTACAGAACTAGAAATCCACAGCCGTACAGACACGTGTTAAACATCCATCTTCTTGCAAATATAAATTTTGCTTCTCATTGAACTCAATAGTAAATCTGTATTTTTTTAGCTCCCCCTAGTGTTGGCATTTGGAAACAAGAGTTTTATCTTTCCGCTCGTGGCCACACTGTGGATTGGGAGTTCCGTATCAATAAAACGTTGAGATTCTACGCTCCCCCTAGTGGTGACATCTTGCTGGAGGAATAAAACAAAAACCCAACACATCCAAAATGCTTAACACCAATGAAATATTGTATTATCACTTTCTCCTTCCGGATCTCTCCTACTATATTTCCTCCTTCCAGATTACTCCTACCATACTTCCTCCTTCCGGATATCTCCTACTATACTTCCTCCTTCCGGATATCTCCTACTATACTTTCTCCTTCCGAATCTCTCCTACTATACTTTCTCCTTCCGGATTTCTCCTACTATACTTTCTCCTTCCGGATCTCTCCTACTATACGTCCTCCTTCCGGATCTCTCCTACTATACTTCCTCCTTCCGGATCTCTCCTACTATACTTCCTCCTTCCGGATCTCTCCTACTATACTTCCTCCTTCCGGATCTCTCCTACTATTCTTCCTCCTTCCGGATCTCTCCCACTATGCTTCCTCCTTCCGGATCTCTCCTACTATTCTTCCTCCTTCCGGATCTCTCCTACTATTCTTCCCCCTTCCGGATCTCTCCTACTATACTTCCTCCTTCCGGATCTCTCCTCCTATACTTCCTCCTTCCGGATCTCTCCTACTATTCTTCTTCCTTCCGGATCTCTCCTACTATTCTTCCTTACTCCAGATCTCTCCTACTATACTTCCTCCTTCTGGATCTCACCTACTATACTTTCTCCTTCCGGATCTCTCTCACTTTACTTTCTGTTTGGTCCGAATGGGCATGTGACTACTGCAGCCAATTACTATTTGCAGAAGTGACAAACACAGCGATTGGCTGTTGAAATCACATGTTTGGCTGAACAGAAAAAAATACAGAGCCGGAAGGTTCTTGAATGCCCCTAGACACGGGCGTTCACTAGTTTAACGGGAGAAGAGTTCTTGCTTGAATGGCCAGGATCAGAGGCACCGCCGATCTAAAATGTTTAGATGCCATGGGGATTTAGCTCACGGCCAGTGTAGTGATAGCAAGCAGTATTAGTGGACCCAGTGGACCAGAGGGGGGATTTGGGCTTACTCTTTTGTGGGGAGGGCTTAACTAAGCGCCCACCATGAGGTGCATGCCAGGTACCACTCCCAGGACAGTGACTGGGACAGCTGACCGTCGGGACAGGTGACGGACTCAGGAATAGCCTGTACAGGTGGAGTAACTAAGGCAAGCTGGTATGGACAGGAATGGTGGGCACGGCAGGGATACAGGTATGGGAAGGCAGGTACTGGAGATGGGCACAGGGATAACGGGACAGGAGCTCAGGACCTGACAACTAGCCAAATAGCAGACTGGAGATTGACTGAATTAAATAGAAGCATTGTGCAGGCACCTCCCCTAATGGGAGGGTGCCATAAATACACAGTGCCTATCAGCCATAGGCTGAGATGCATTTCCTGGAAATAGCGTGCCAGCCCTTTAAGAGGAGGGCTGGTGCGCGTCTTAGGTGCACTCCCAGGATCCCTGTGTGGCATGTACAGGGCCCGGGAGGGGAAAGAGGAAGCAGCACACATGGATGGCTGGGGGAGTGAGGGGGGGGGGGCGCGACCCAACTGGAGCGGTGAGTGAGATGTCGGCGATACACATGGTCAATAATAACCACTCCACGTAAGAGGTATGGGGGCGTCTTCTTTAAGACCACTCTCCGTCCCACAAGACAAAATAAGAAACTGGGGTCCAAGGACGGTGCCTAGGTTTGCTATTTAAAGCAATCCTATGAGGCCGTGCCTAATAATACACATCAATACAGAGGCATTACTGTGCACTATAGAGGCGATCACATGTAAACTGCCCCTCAAAAACTTTTTTTACCTTTGTAAATGACTAGAATATGTATAAGAAAAAATAAAAAAAAAAATAACTGAATAAAATAAATAGGAAAATGTGGAAAAAAACCCTATTAGTCTTGACTATATTTTTCTTAAGAAAACGTAGAACTGTATAAATTTGTCATCGCCATAATCATAAAGACCCCCAAAATAATATTTGTGCATCATATAAAATGCGCGGTGAGCTCATAAAAAAAAAAAAAAGTTTTAGAGGCAAAATTGTCAAAAAAAAGAAAAAAAAATTACAAATTTGTGCAGTACCTTTTATTTACACCAAGGTGGCACCAATAAAAAAAAACAACAACCCCTGTGTGAGCCCATATAGCAAATTATGAATTCCTGTGTAGCCTAATAGGGACGGTTACTTTTGCCCATTTCCAAGATGGCGCTCGCTCATGTCAGTGGATGAATATCCCACCGTGTGTGGCTGTCACTCGATATACTCGGTGTTGTGGGACACGGCCCTTAGGACGTTGTCGCTTTCACACTCCGCATTGTGGTTTTCGGCGGAGGTTACCCACAGTTCAGTGACTTTTTATTCGTTAACCCATCCTGTCCCCTATTGTCCCTGTAACAGACACCGCTGTGTGCGATCGCAGGGTATTTCCGAGAAACAAACAAGGAGGGGGAATTATAAGCAAGGTTTCCTCTAATGTGACATCTGATGGTCCGGAATTTCCAGTAATAGAGAATAAAGCTACTGTATTTTTTGGATTATAAGACACACTTTTCCTCTCAAAAATTAGGGTGGAAAATGAGAGGTGCGTATTACAATCCGAATGTAGCTTACCGGGAGGTGGAGAATCGGCACTGTGCTGGCGGGGCCTGTGCTGGCTGCGGTGGGGGCTGTGCTGGCTGCGGTGGGGCCTGTGCTGGCTGCGGTGGGGCCTGTGCTGGCTGCGGTGGGGCCTGTGCTGGCTGCGGTGGGGCCTGTGCTGGCTGCGGTGGGGCCTGTGCTGGCTGCGGTGGGGCCTGTGCTGGCTGCGGTGGGGCCTGTGCTGGCTGCGGTGGGGCCTGTGCTGGCTGCGGTGGGGCCTGTGCTGGCTGCGGTGGGGCCTGTGCTGGCTGCGGTGGGGCCTGTGCTGGCTGCGGTGGGGCCTGTGCTGGCTGCGGTGGGGCCTGTGCTGGCTGCGGTGGGGCCTGTGCTGGCTGCGGTGGGGCCTGTGCTGGCTGCGGTGGGGCCTGTGCTGGCTGCGGTGGGGCCTGTGCTGGCTGCGGTGGGGCCTGTGCTGGCAGCGGTGGGGCCTGTGCTGGCAGCGGTGGGGCCTGTGCTGGCAGCGGTGGGGCCTGTGCTGGCTGCGGTGGGGCCTGTGCTGGCTGCGGTGGGGCCTGTGCTGGCTGCGGTGGGGCCTGTGCTGGCTGCGGTGGGGGCTGTGCTGGCTGCGGTGGGGGCTGTGCTGGCTGCGGTGGGGGCTGTGCTGGCTGCGGTAGGGCCTGTGCTGGCTGCGGTGGGGCCTGTGCTGGCAGCGGTGGGGCCTGTGCTGGCTGCGGTGGGGCCTGTGCTGGCTGCGGTGGGGCCTGTGCTGGCTGCGGTGGGGCCTGTGCTGGCTGCGGTGGGGCCTGTGCTGGCTGCGGTGGGGGCTGTGCTGGCTGCGGTGGGGCCTGTGCTGGCTGCGGTGGGGCCTGTGCTGGCTGCGGTGGGGCCTGTGCTGGCTGCGGTGGGGGCTGTGCTGGCTGCGGTGGGGGCTGTGCTGGCTGCGCCCGGGACTGTGCTGGCTGCGCCCGGGACTGTGCTGGCTGCGCCCGGGACTGTGCTGGCTGCGCCCGGGACTGTGCTGGCTGCGGTGGGGCCTGTGCTGGCTGCGGTGGGGCCTGTGCTGGCTGCGGGGGGGCCTGTGCTGGCTGCGGCGGGGCCTGTGCTGGCTGCGGCGGGCCCTGTGATGGCTGCGGCGGGGCCTGTGCTGGCTGCGGCGGGGCCTGTGCTGGCTGCGGCGGGGCCTGTGCTGGCTGCGGCGGGGCCTGTGCTGGCTGCGGCGGGGCCTGTGCTGGCTGCGGCGGGGGCTGTGCTGGCTGCGGCGGGGGCTGTGCTGGCTGCGGCGGGGGCTGTGCTGGCTGCGGCGGGGGCTGTGCTGGCTGCGGTGGGGGCTGTGCTGGCTGCGGTGGGGCCTGTGCTGGCTGCGGTGGGGCCTGTGCTGGCTGCGGTGGGGCCTGTGCTGGCTGCGGTGGGGCCTGTGCTGGCTGCGGTGGGGCCTGTGCTGGCTGCGGTGGGGCCTGTGCTGGCTGCGGTGGGGCCTGTGCTGGCTGCGGTGGGGGCTGTGCTGGCTGCGCCCGGGACTGTGCTGGCTGCGGTGGGGCCTGTGCTGGCTGCGGTGGGGCCTGTGCTGGCTGCGGTGGGGCCTGTGCTGGCTGCGGTGGGGCCTGTGCTGGCTGCGCCCGGGACTGTGCTGGCTGCGCCCGGGACTGTGCTGGCTGCGCCCGGGACTGTGCTGGCTGCGGTGGGGCCTGTGCTGGCTGCGGTGGGGCCTGTGCTGGCTGCGGTGGGGCCTGTGCTGGCTGCGGTGGGGCCTGTGCTGGCTGCGGCGGGGCCTGTGCTGGCTGCGGCGGGCCCTGTGATGGCTGCGGCGGGGCCTGTGCTGGCTGCGGCGGGGCCTGTGCTGGCTGCGGCGGGGCCTGTGCTGGCTGCGGCGGGGCCTGTGCTGGCTGCGGCGGGGCCTGTGCTGGCTGCGGTGGGGCCTGTGCTGGCTGCGGTGAGGCCTGTGCTGGCTGCGGTGGGGCCTATGCTGTCTGCGGCGGGGCCTGTACTGGCAGCAGTGGCGGAAAAATGGCGCACCGGAGGTGGCGCTTGCGCAGATCAGATCTCGGCTTGTGATTGAGCTGAAAGCTCAATCACCGCATGTGCCGACTTTGGGTGCCATTTCTTTGAAACATGCACCTCCGACAGAGCATCTGGGACACCTGGCTGCAATGCCCTGGTCCACACAGACAGCACAGCCTCCGCTGCTAGCACAGGCCCCACCGCTGCCAGCACAGGCCCCACCGCAGCGCCTGTAGAATCGCCCTACTCCAGCACCACCCCTGCCTCCTGTGACCCCGCTCCACCACTGCTGCTGCCCTCCCTCTGGTAAGACACCAAAGCATAAGACAGACCCCCCCCCCCCCCTCTTTTTTTTTTTTAACCTTTTTTTATCGCTAAATTACATTATCCTATAATCCGGTGCGATTTTAAAACGAACAAAATACGGTAAAGTTCCCTAAATTTGGAATTTTTTTTTTCTAACAATCGACGATGACCTCAGCAACCCTCTCATCTAGTCTGAATTAACCCTTAATGAACACATACCGATTCTGAGTCGCTGCTGCTCGTCTGCTCGGACACAAAGTCCTGGATCTCGGTGTCGTCAGACATGACGCGTCAGCCAGTGGTACCAGCGACGACGTCTTCCGGCTCTAGAAAAAGACAGAAGTCGGAAAATGATTTGCCCCTCTGCAAATGCATAGAAAACAATGGTGACAAAATGAGAAAAATCATTACCAAATGAAATGGGAACATTGTTGCTGTCTTATACTCTAGTCACATCCAAATCTGCATCAGAATTTTTCAGATTCCTTGTTGTCTCCGCTCAGTGACGCCCCAATAACCCTTCAAAGCTCATGATACAAGGAGCAGTTTCCTAAACTCGCCTTTGCTCTCTGCTGGTTTATTTGCTTGTAACTTTTGCTGCCAAAGTTGCATGTGGTTTATAAACAGATAAAGCAGTGCTGCAGTGTAAAGTATGGGGAAACACTGACGTGCCAAGATGTGCATTTCAGGTGCTCCTAGTAGGCAATGCAGAAACGATGGCAATGAAAACCTGCGTAATGCTGTGAACATAGGGCACGTAAAGCATAGACATAGCCTACGAGCCATGTCCACTCTCAGCTGCCCTCCGCCTGTTGATGAACCGCTCCAGCAGTCTCCACCTTTTTTCAGGAGTCTTCAGGATGCTCCGGAGGATTTGGGAAGTGTGAGTCACGCTCAGTTAGAAGCTTTACCCAATCTCATGGGGTAAATTATACAAGGAAGTCAGCTAAAAACCCGAGAGCTAACAGCAAGTCAGCACAAATCCAACATCCAGATCCATGAGATCCTGAGAGCTAACAGGAGGTCAGCACAAATCCAACATCCAGATCCATGAGATCCTGAGAGCTAACAGGAGGTCAGCACAAATCCAACATCCAGATCCATGAGATCCTGAGAGCTAACAGGAGGTCAGCACAAATCCAACATCCAGATCCATGAGATCCTGAGAGCTAACAGGAGGTCAGCACAAATCCAACATCCAGATCCATGAGATCCTGAGAGCTAACAGGAGGTCAGCACAAATCCAACATCCAGATCCATGAGATCCTGAGAGCTAACAGGAGGTCAGCACAAATCCAACATCCAGATCCATGAGATCCTGAGAGCTAACAGGAGGTCAGCACAAATCCAACATCCAGATCCATGAGATCCTGAGAGCTAACAGGAGGTCAGCACAAATCCAACATCCAGATCCATGAGATCCTGAGAGCTAACAGGAGGTCAGCACAAATCCAACATCCAGATCCATGAGATCCTGAGAGCTAACAGGAGGTCAGCACAAATCCAACATCCAGATCCATGAGATCCTGAGAGCTAACAGGAGGTCAGCACAAATCCAACATCCAGATCCATGAGATCCTGAGAGCTAACAGCAAGTCAGCACAAATCCAACATCCAGATCCCTGAGATCCTGAAAGCTAACAGCAAGTCAGCACAAATCCAACATCCAGATCCATGAGATCCTGAGAGCTAACAGGAGGTCAGCACAAATCCAACATCCAGATCTGAAGAGATCCTGAGAGCTAACAGCAAGTCAGCACAAATCCAACATCCAGATCCCTGAGATCCTGAGAGCTAACAGAAAATCAGCACAAATCCAACATCCAGATCCTCAAGATCCTGAGAGCTAACAGAAGGTCAGCACAAATCCAACATCCAGATCCTCAAGATCCTGAGAGCTAACAGGAAATCAGCACAAATCCAACATCCAGATCCTCAAGATCCTGAGAGCTAACAGCAAGTCAGCACAAATCTAACATCCAGATCCATGAGATCCTGAGAGCTAACAGGAAATCAGCACAAATCCAACATCCAGATCTCTGAGATCCTGAGAGCTAACAGCAAGTCAGCACAAATCCAACATCCAGATCCCTGAGATCCTGAGAGCTAACAGCAAGTCAGCACAAATCCAACATCCAGATCCATGAGATCCTGAGAGCTAACAGGAGGTCAGCACAAATCCAACATCCAGATCTGAAGAGATCCTGAGAGCTAACAGCAAGTCAGCACAAATCCAACATCCAGATCCCTGAGATCCTGAGAGCTAACAGGAAATCAGCACAAATCCAACATCCAGATCCTCAAGATCCTGAGAGCTAACAGCAAGTCAGCACAAATCCAACATCCAGATCCATGAGATCCTGAGAGCTAACAGGAAATCAGCACAATTCCAACATCCAGATCCTCAAGATCCTGAGAGCTAACAGCAAGTCAGCACAAATCCAACATCCAGATCCATGAGATCCTGAGAGCTAACAGGAAATCCGCACAAATCCAACATCCAGATCCATGAGATCCTGAGAGCTAACAGGAAATCAGCACAAATCCAACATCCAGATCCATGAGATCCTGAGAGCTAACAGGAAATCAGCAAAAATCCAACATCCAGATCTGAAGAGATCCTGAGAGCTAACAGCAAGTCAGCACAAATCCAACATCCAGATCCTCAAGATCCTGAGAGCTAACAGGAAATCAGCACAAATCCAACATCCAGATCCTCAAGATCCTGAGAGCTAACAGCAAGTCAGCACAAATCCAACATCCAGATCCCTGAGATCCTGAGAGCTAACAGGAGGTCAGCACAAATCCAACATCCAGATCCCTGAGATCCTGAGAGCTAACAGGAAATCAGCACAAATCCAACATCCAGATCTGAAGAGATCCTGAGAGCTAACAGCAAGTCAGCACGAATCCAACATCCAGATCCTCAAGATCCTGAGAGCTAACAGGAGGTCAGCACAAATCCAACATCCAGATCCATGAGATCCTGAGAGCTAACAGGAGGTCAGCACAAATCCAACATCCAGATCCATGAGATCCTGAGAGCTAACAGGAAATCAGCACAAATCCAACATCCAGATCTGAAGAGATCCTGAGAGCTAACAGCAAGTCAGCACAAATCCAACATCCAGATCCTCAAGATCCTGAGAGCTAACAGCAAGTCAGCACAAATCCAACATCCAGATCCCTGAGATCCTGAGAGCTAACAGGAGGTCAGCACAAATCCAACATCCAGATCCTCAAGATCCTGAGAGCTAACAGGAAATCAGCACAAATCCAACATCCAGATCCATGAGATCCCGAGAGCTAACAGGAGGTCAGCAGGAATCCAACATCCAGATCCCTGAGATCCTGAGAGCTAACAGGAAGTCAGCAGGAATCCAATATCCAGACCTGAGATCCTGAGAGCTAACAGGAGGTCAGCAGGAATCCAATATCCAGACCTGAGATCCTGAGAGCTAAAAGGAAGTCAGTAGGAATCCAATATCCATACCTGAGGAGATCCTGATCGCTAATAGGAAGTCAGCACACCTCTAACATCCAGATCCCTGAGATCCAGAGAGCTAACAGGAAATCAGCACAAATCCAACATCCAGATCTGAAGAGATCCTGAGACCTAACAGGAAGTCAGCAGGAATCCAACATTCAGGGCTGAGATCCTCAGAGCTAACATGATGTCACAAGGAATCCAACATCCAGATCTAAGATCCCGAGAGCTAACAGGAAGTCAGCAGGAATCCATCATCCAGAAGTCAGCAAAAATCTAACATCGGGACCTGAGAGCTCATAACAGGAACTAACATCCAGTCCTGAGATCCCGAGAGCTAACAGGAAGTCAGCACAAATCCAACATCCAGACCTGACAGCAAACAGTAAGTCAACAGAAATTCAACATCCAGAGCTGAGATCCTGGGAGCTAACAGGATGTCAGCAGGAATATCCAGAGCTGCACTCACTACAATGTAGGCTTGCTGTTCGCTCTCAGGATCACCGTGTGTCTTCTACCTTCTTGCTGGTTCACTGGAAGACTTGAATGGGAAAAAATGTGGCACTGCTTCTACAAAGCCATACTCAAGCATCCGGAGGTTTCCAGAAAAAGGGGAGACTTCCAGAATAAGCGGGAATGTCCTCCACACTAGCACTGGAGCAAAACGAATAATATCATTTAAGATTACAAGATAGAATATTTAGAAAAGGAGGTTACATGAGAAAATAAAAGCTTCTTATACCAGGAGAGAAGCATCCACTCACCCTAAATGAGGAGAGAAGCATCCACTCACCCTAAATGAGGAGAGAAGCATCCACTCACCCTAAATGAGGAGAGAAGCGTCCACTCACCCTAAATGAGGAGAGAAGCATCCACTCACCCTAAATGAGGAGAGAAGCATCCACTCACCCTAAATGAGGAGAGAAGCATCCACTCACCCTAAATGAGGAGAGAAGCATCCACTCACCCTAAATGAGGAGAGAAGCATCCACTCACCCTAAATGAGGAGAGAAGCGTCCACTCACCCTAAATGAGGAGAGAAGCGTCCACTCACCCTAAATGAGGAGAGAAGCATCCACTCACCCTAAATGAGGAGAGAAGCATCCACTCACCCTAAATGAGGAGAGAAGCATCCACTCACCCTAAATGAGGAGAGAAGCGTCCACTCACCCTAAATGAGGAGAGAAGCATCCACTCACCCTAAATGAGGAGAGAAGCGTCCACTCACCCTAAAGTAGGCAGCTTCTAAGGCCGGGCCACAGGGGTCAACGGACATCAATCTCATCTATGAATGGAAACATCTCCATGCTGGAGATAGGATCATCAGTTAGTGGCTGATAACAGGGAACAACAGCTTGCGCCATGAGAGGCCTAATAATTCCCACTCACTTGTGTCACTGTAACCACCGAAGTGAGAGCTCTTCATACGATGCCCACACCCTGATATCTCATACACTAGTGGAGGGGATTACCGGGATCTGATTGTTTCCTGCTCTGAAGCACTTAACGGTAACCAGGCGATTATACTAATTGCTGGATGTACACATCGTGCACACAAACAAGGGACAGACACGCATGACACACGCCACATGGGACACTGGGTTTCCCCCTTCCTTATACAGGCTTCACCTTGGCCTCTGCTGAACTCTGCTGAGAATGGAAACTTCGGAGCTGAAATCCAACATGTCCGATCATTCTGCTGTCGGGGGGAGAGTCGGACGCCCCCCATACACAGCGATTTGGATGACATTAATCCGGAAAACAGACAATCAGTGACGTGACGGCTGTCGGACCTCTACTTATTTGATCAAAGTCATATCTGGACATCCCCTTTAAAGGGCTCATATTATTTTACCATTGTTTATGACACACAAAGTGCTGCTAATCTCCAAGGGGAGCGCGATGCGGATCATTACACACCCGATGGAGGAAGCCGATGGGAAGGCGGTATGTCACATACAGGAGTATAGGAAAGGCGGTATGTCACATACAGGTGTATAGGGAAGGCGGTATGTCACATACAGATGTATAGGGAAGGCGGTATGTCACATACAGGTGTATAGGGAAGGCGGTATGTCACATACAGGTGTATAGGGAAGGCGGTATATCACATACAGGTGTATAGGGAAGGCGGTATGTCACATGCAGGTGTATAGGGAAGGCGGTATATCACATGCAGGTGTATAGGGAAGGCGGTATGTCACATACAGGTGTATAGGGAAGGCGGTATGTCACATACAGGTGTATAGGGAAGGCGGTATATCACATACAGGAGTATAGGGAAGGCGGTATGCTCACATCCAGGTGTATAGGGAAGGCGGTATATCACATGCAGGTGTATAGGGAAGGCGGTATGTCACATGCAGGTGTATAGGGAAGGCAGTATGGTCACATACAGGTGTATAGGGAAGGCGGTATGTCACATGCAGGTGTATAGGGAAGGCGGTATATCACATGCAGGTGTATAGGGAAGGCGGTATATCACATGCAGGTGTATAGGGAAGGCGGTATGTCACATACAGGTGTATAGGGAAGGCGGTATGTCACATACAGGTGTATAGGGAAGGCGGTATGCTCACATACAGGTGTATAGGGAAGGCGGTATGCTCACATACAGGTGTATAGGGAAGGCGGTATGTCACATACAGGTGTATAGGGAAGGCGGTATGCTCACATACAGGTGTATAGGGAAGGCGGTATGTCACATACAGGAGTATAGGGAAGGCGGTATGCTCACATACAGGTGTATAGGGAAGGCGGTATGCTCACATACAGGTGTATAGGGAAGGCGGTATGTCACATACAGGAGTATAGGGAAGGCGGTATGCTCACATACAGGTGTATAGGGAAGGCGGTATGCTCACATACAGGTGTATAGGGAAGGCGGTATGGTCACATACAGGTGTATAGGGAAGGCGGTATGGTCACATACAAGAGTATAGGGAAGGCGGTATGCTCACATACAGGTGTATAGGGAAGGCGGTATGCTCACATACAGGTGTATAGGGAAGGCGGTATGCTCACATACAGGTGTATAGGGAAGGCAGTATGTCACATACAGGTGTATAGGGAAGGCGGTATGCTCACATACAGGTGTATAGGGAAGGCGGTATGCTCACATACAGGTGTATAGGGAAGGCGGTATGCTCACATACAGGTGTATAGGGAAAGCGGTATATCACATACAGGAGTATAGGGAAGGCGGTATGCTCACATACAGGTGTATAGGGAAGGCGGTATGCTCACATACAGGTGTATAGGGAAGGCGGTATGCTCACATACAGGTGTATAGGGAAAGCGGTATATCACATACAGGAGTATAGGGAAGGCGGTATGCTCACATACAGGTGTATAGGGAAGGCGGTATGCTCACATACAGGTGTATAGGGAAGGCGGTATGCTCACATACAGGTGTATAGGGAAGGCGGTATGCTCACATACAGGTGTATAGGGAAGGCGGTATGCTCACATGCAGGTGTATAGGGAAGGCGGTATGCTCACATGCAGGTGTATAGGGAAGGCGGTATATCACATGCAGGTGTATAGGGAAGGCGGTATGTCACATACAGGTGTATAGGGAAGGCGGTATATCACATACAGGTGTATAGGGAAGGCGGTATGCTCACATACAGGTGTATAGGGAAGGCGGTATGCTCACATACAGGTGTATAGGGAAGGCGGTATGGTCACATACAGGTGTATAGGGAAGGCGGTATGCTCACATACAGGTGTATAGGGAAGGCGGTATGCTCACATACAGGTGTATAGGGAAGGCGGTATGGTCACATACAGGAGTATAGGGAAGGCGGTATGGTCACATACAGGAGTATAGGGAAGGCGGTATGGTCACATACAGGTGTATAGGGAAGGCGGTATGGTCACATACAGGTGTATAGGGAAGGCGGTATGGTCACATACAGGTGTATAGGGAAGGCGGTATGCTCACATACAGGAGTATAGGGAAGGCGGTATGGTCACATACAGGAGTATAGGAAAGGCGGTATGGTCACATACAGGTGTATAGGGAAGGCGGTATGGTCACATACAGGTGTATAGGGAAGGCGGTATGGTCACATACAGGTGTATAGGGAAGGCGGTATGGTCACATACAGGAGTATAGGGAAGGCGGTATGGTCACATACAGGTGTCTAGGGAAGGCGGTATGGTCACATACAGGTGTATAGGGAAGGCGGTATGGTCACATACAGGAGTATAGGGAAGGCGGTATGGTCACATACAGGTGTATAGGGAAGGCGGTATGGTCACATACAGGTGTATAGGGAAGGCGGTATGGTCACATACAGGAGTATAGGGAAGGCGGTATGGTCACATACAGGTGTACAGGGAAGGCGGTATGCTCACATACAGGTGTATAGGGAAGGCGGTATGCTCACATACAGGTGTTAAGGGAAGGCGGTATGCTCACATACAGGTGTATAGGGAAGGCGGTATGTTCACATACAGGTGTATATACTGCGGGGCAGACAGAAAAACACCAGGTTCGGCGGCTTTTCGAGGACTCTGTGTGTGTGTTCGGCTTCCTGATCCCGGAGGTAAATCTTTCCTTTCTTCGGTACAACCTTTCTATTTGTCCACAGGCTTACAATGTAACCGCAGCCGTGTCCTGCCATTCACAGCCCGCAGTGCAGGAATGTCACTTGTGGACCGGCCAAGCAGAACTACACAGATCATTGACTTCACCGCCATGTGTGTAAACAAAGTGGAGGAGGGGAATGGTCCTCATCAGTCCCAGTACTCACTAACCATTGCTGGCCTGTCGAACCCCCTCTAACTTTCCGAATTTATTATTATCATTATTATTAATTTATAGCGCACCATTGATTCCCAGTTCTTTAAATGTGAGGGGGTTACATAGAAATACAAAATATAAAAACTACAGTGAACAAACTAACAATGACAGACTGGTCCAAAGGTGAGAGAGCCCTGCCCTTGGGGGCTTATTGGCTACAGAATAATGGAGAGGGAGACAGTAAGTTGGGGGATTTTGGAAGTTTCGGTGGTGGTGAGTCGGCAGCAGCTCCGGTGGTGGTGAGTCGGCAGCAGCTCCGGTGGTGGCGAGGCGGAAACAGCTCCGGTGGTGGCGAGGCGGAAACAGCTCCGGTGGTGGCGAGGCGGAAACAGCTCCGGTGGTGGCGAGGCGGAAACAGCTCCGGTGGTGGCGAGGCGGAAACAGCTCCGGTGGTGGCGAGGCGGAAACAGCTCTGGTGGTGGCGAGGCGGAAACAGCTCTGGTGGTTGCGAGGTGGCAACAGCTCTGATGGTGGTGAGGTGGCAACAGCTCTGGTGGTGGTGAGGTGGCAACAGCTCTGGTGGTGTCAAGGTGGCAGCAGGGTCACTGCAAGCTGTATCTTTTTTTGAAGAGATGGGTTTTCATGTCCTGACTGAAAGGTTCCGAATGTGGCGGATGATTGGACGTGTTGGGGCACAGAATTCCAGATGATGGGGGAGACGTGTCGGAGACGACTGGGTGAGGAACGAATAAGTGTGGTCTTGGGGTGGGATCAGAGATTACGTGTGTAATGATATCGGGAGATTAGTTCGAAGATATACAGAAGAGACAGAATATGGATGGCTTACAATTGTCAAGTTGGGAGATGACAAGGGCAAACACTAGTATTTTATTAGATTTAGGGTTGAGAAGGGACGGATTCTGGAAATATTTTTGAGATAGAGGCGGCAGGAGGTGGCGAGAGCTTGGATGTGCAGTTTGAAGTACAGAGCAGAGTCGAGGGTTACTCCGAGGCAGTGGACTTCTGCTACAGGGGAGAACGTGATATTTTTTATTGTAACTGACAGATCGGGCAGGTGAGATAGGTGAGATGGAGGAAAGATGAGGAGTTCAGATTTGTCCACATTGACTTTTAGGAAGCGACAGGAGAAAAAGGAGGATATGGCCGATAGGCACTCTGGGATTCTGAACAACAGAGCGGTGACTTTGGGCCAGAAAGGTAGATCTGAGTATCATCAGCATACAGGTGGTACCGGGAGGCATGGGACTTTATGGGTTGTCCCAAGCCAAAGGTGTAGATGGAAAAAAGTAGGGGTCCCAAGACAGAGCCTTGATGGACACCGACAGAGAGAGGGCGGGATGAGGAGGTAGCGAGGGAGTGCGAGACGCTGAATGTGCAGTTGGAAATGTATGAGGTGGTCGAGGAGAGGGCAAGGTCTTTGGCACTGGAGGATGAGAGGATCTGTAGTACGATGGAGTGGTTGACAGTGTCAAAGGCAGAGGACACGTCTAGTAGGAGAAGAATAGAGAATATGTTCGCTATGGCAGTAAGTCGTGAGTAATTTTGGTCAGGGCATCTTCAGTGGAGTGGTGGGGACAGAAGCCAGATTGTGGGTTGTCAAAGAGCGAGTTAGATGACAGGTGGGTGGAAAGTTCAGAATGGACGTGCTGTTCAAGGAGTTTGGAAGTGAACAGGATCAGTGATAAATGGTAATAGCTGGAGGTAGAGGTCGGGATGAGGGATGGCTTCTTCTTAGCCATCATGATGGCAGAGCCACCGATCTGGCTACCGAGGGGGAAGCATGTGCCATCTTCATTGTCAGGATCGGAGGTTGTTGAAGAGCGCGTTAGATGACAGGTGGGAGGAAAGTTCAGCATGGACGTGCTGTTCAAGGAGTTTGGAAATGAATGGGAGTGATGATCAGGGGTAATAGATGGAGGTAGAGGTTGGGTTGAGGGATGGCTTCTTCGTAGCTATCACGCTGGCACAGCCACCGATCCAGAGACCGAAGGGGAAGCATGTGCCATCTTCATTGTCAGGATCGGAGGTTGGACCCCCAATCATAAAGAGATGTTTGTATAGTATGTCCTGCTAATATCGATGGGAATACTCCTTTAAGTTCTATTCATCCAGCATTTATCCACCTGCCATACTGCACTTTCACTATAGGACAGCCGATTCCTGCAGTCACCACTAGGGGATCATCATTCTATGCAGAATTTTGCAGCTCATAGAAGCTGTACATCTAATACAAGTATATTACAAAATGCATTGTTTTGAAAAGCTATGACATATGGCAAGGGGGTGAAAAAGTAGTGGAAAACCCCTTTAGGTTCCCAACAAGCTGTATACATTCCTGTACCGTGAGCGCCTTCTAGTGGTGACCTCAGGTATCAATTATTATGTAATTTACAACATAACCCCCCCTCCTATAAAGATGTATGATGACTATGGCAGACGGTGCCTTTAATAAAAGGTGGAGGTCATTTGGGGGAGTTCCTCTGAGTTTTGCTGTGCTTACTTGGTCATCAGCATCAGAGCTTTTTCTTTCCCGCACTAGTACTGAGGGGTCATCACCAGTTATTGAGAGGGGTGGTCTTCACATCTATTGAAGGCACCTGGATTAGATCGGACGTTCCTGGTGTATAAGAAGGGGCCGCACCGCTCTGTAAAGTGCAGAGGTCCATCATCAGAATCAGAAAGCTTCCGGCCAAACAATACAACTCGTTTGGTTCAAAGGCGGGCACACAGAAGCCGGCGCTAATTGGATGAGGGACTCACGTAATGTCATGTAAGCCCCAGGAACACGAACCGTGGCACCGCCGGAATGGTGCCGGTACGGGAGGTGAGTATAGACTTTGTTACTTTACCTGGGGGAAACATTTGGAATCAGAAGGGGTTGTCCTAGTGGTGGAAAACCCCTTTAATGGCTGAGTGCTGAGTTATTTACCCTGTTACACAAGCTGCACACTGACACTGTACATTGTATACAAGCTGCACACTGATACTGTACATTGTATCACGTGGTCAGATCTACGGTGTACTCCCAGGAAAAGATATCATAATATATTTACAGAAATGTGAGGGGTGTACTGACTTTTGTGTTATACTGTAAATCGTGTACAGGGCCTTTTAGGTCCAGTCTAGAGTCTGCAAGCAGGGGGAGGAGTCTGTATTTTAGAGGGTCTGCTTTTATTTAGTGGGTGCGTTCTGGGGGGTGTACTTAGGGGGCTGGTCTAGGGTGTCTAAATTTATTTAGGGTATCTCAGTTTTTAAAGGTTGTATTCCTCTGGGATATTTATTATTATTACTGGTGGGGGTCTAGGGCAGTCTGTATGTATTTAGAGGGTGTGGTCTGGGGGGGTAGTACTTATGGGGAGGTCTCTATTAGGGGGGTCCGTATTTATATACTGGGTGTGTTCTGGTGGGTTGTACTTAGGCGGTCTTCATTTATTTAGGAGTATAAGTTTTAGAGGATCTGTATTTCTCTGGGGACTTATTAGATTGGGGGGTTTATTTAGAGGGTCTGTATTTATTTAGGGGCTGTGATCTGGGGTGGTGTATATACAGGGAGTTCTTTATTAGGGGGTCTGAATTTGTTAAGAGGGTGTGCTCTGGAGGGTTTGTACTTAGGGGTTTTGGTTAGGGGGTCTGCATTTCTGGTCTAGGGTCTGCAGGCAGGTGGAGGTGTCTGGGGTCTGTATGTTACAGGTTCTGTATTTATTTAGAGAGTGGATTTATTTAGAAGGTGTGTTCTGGGGGGTTGTAGTTAGGGGGTCTACATATATTTAGGGGGCCTTCAGTTTAAGGGTCTGTATTCCTCTGGGGTCTTTATTAGATTAGGGGGTCTAGGATAATCTGAATTTATTGAGAAGGTCTGTATTTATTTAGGGGGTGTGGTCTGGTGGTTTGTACTTTTAGGGGTCTGGTCTTATTTCGGGGGTCTTTAGTTCTGGTCTAGGGTCTGCAAGCAGGGGGGGGGGAGGTGTCTGGGGTCTGTATGATAGAGGATCTGTATTTATTTAGGGGGTGTGTTCTAGGGGGTTACTTAGGGGGTCTTGTCTTGGGGTCTACATATTTAAGGGGTCTTCAGTTTTTAAGGGTCTATACTTCTCTGGGGGTCTTTATTAAATTAGGGGGTCTAGGACAATCTGTATTTATTTCAGGTCTTCTCTGGGGGGTCTGAATATATTTGGGGTGTGACAATAGACAGTATCTGTGTCCCATAGTAGCAGATGGTATAACAGGCCATATTGGTGACGCTGTGTGCGCCCCCTCCTGTGTGGTATACGCATACATCTCAGTATATAGTATATACTCGTTATATCACCACCAGACTGCAGAATATATAGAGATATAATGGAAAGTAATAGGCATAATCCCCTAATTCCCCCCCAGCCGTCTCCCCCTACCTCTGAGAAGCCCCTCCATCTTTCCCCATCACAGCCCCCCATGTACAGACTCACCTCCTCCCCTCCGGGCTTTCCTGTGCATCCTCTCTGCTCCTCACGTCCTAGAAAGCGCAGCTCATCCTCCAGGTCCTCCTCCTCCTCCTCCTCCCCCGGGCCATGTGCCAGCTCCGGTGAGTCTGTGTATACTTATCTCCATGACTACCAAACACCTGCTCTGCTGCGTTCCAAGCCTCGGTCTAAAGCCACAATAGGATTGGTTAAAAAGTATATAACCACGCCCACCAGTTGTTGAGGCTGCTTCTTTTTGCCGCTGGTTGTGGTGCGCACACAGTAGTAGAACAGCTGCGCATAGCAACCAATAAGGGTGCTGCTTTCATTTCTCTAAGGGCCAATGAAAAATGAGCGCGGGAATGTGATTGGTTGTCATGGGAAACTCCTCAGAATTTTCCTTGCATATTACGGTAGGTTTGATAAATCTGACTCAAAATGGAGATTTATCGAGACCACGACGACCGACATTCTCTGACATAACTGGTGGTCATGAAGGGAAAGGCATGAATAAAAAGCACCACGCTTAACCCCTTCACAACACACACGTTCTTCGGGGGGGGGTCTGTTTCGCCATTTTCTAGGACCCGTGTCTTTTTTATTTTTTGATCGATGAGAGTTTGTTTTTTTGTGGTGAGTTGTAGTTTAATACCAATTTGGGGTATATATGATGGTTAAATCACTTTTTCATATATTTTTGGGAAAGGTCGCGCTGTCCAGGGGGTCTCTTTCCATCCACACATTGCCAGCCCCCTTTACGACACAATCGAGGGATGCTGATGGGTTATCATGGCGGCCGGACACGGGCTGAAGGGTCCTGTGAACTGGGAAGACCACCCCAGTATAAGACTTCATGGGAAAACGTCATTTTCTCTATACACCACGATATAGTAAGATGGCGGTATATACTAAACTGATCAAATGATTGCAGGTTCAAAACCCTAACAAACAAAATAAAAACAAAGAGAAACCAAAAAAACAAATTCATCCCCCTTTTTCCCAGTAATATTATATATATATATATATATATATATATATATATATATATAAAATACATGTAAAAGGCCAATCTATCAAAATATATAATTGTCTAACCCGTCCGGTAAATAAAAACCCGTAACGGTAAAAAAAAAAAAATTAAACCTCCAAAATTATTATATTATATATATATATATATATATATATATATATATATATATATATATATATATATATATATATATATATATATTTTACATATATATAGAATAGAAGAGATCCAGCAAAGAATCGGAAAATCCAGGTGGCATAAAACTTGCAAATGTATTCGTAGAAAAAAAATTAAAAAATTAAAAATATGAGCTGAGGACATAAAGTAAATGCAGGACAAATGTATCACAGACAACGCGTTTCGGCAGTGAAAGCCGCCTTCTTCACGGTCCAAGATAGATATAAAAAAATATATATATATATATATAAATTAAATATAAAAAATAAATAAAAAAATATATGTGATTAAAAATAAAATATATAAAAAATGTAAGCTAAAAGAAAACTAACATTGAATAAATGAAAAAAATGTATGATTAAATAAAAAAAGGGTATATATATTAAAATAATTTTTTAATGTAAATACACTTTTTTTTAAATTATACACCTATTTTTCATTTAGTTTTCTTTTAGCTTACATTTTTATGTATATTTATTTATTTTATTTAAAAAAAATAATAATATATATATATATTATATATATAAAATTAGTTTTAATTTAATTTGGTTTTTCTTTTAGCTTATACTTTTATATATTTACTTATTTTATTTTTGAACAAAATATATATATTTTTTATTTAATTATACACATACTGTATAATATATATATATCTATATCTATATATATCTATATTTATATATATATATATATATATATAAATATAATTTCTTTTACTTATATATATTTGCCTTTTTATTTCATTTTATTTTTCTTTTAGCTGAAGCTTCGCTCTGATCAGTAGAAATGATCAGACACTGCAGTCATAAAGTCCACAAGGGGAACTGGTAAAATCAGTAAAAAAAAAAGTTAAATAAAGAGTTTTAAAAAAATAAAAAAAACCTAAAGGTTCAAATCACCCCCCTTTTGCCCCATTGAGAATAAAACAATAAAAAAAAAAATATACACATATTTGGTATTGCCTTGTTCAGAAACGCCCGATCTATCAAAATATTAAATCAATTAATCTGATCAGTACACGGACGAGAAAAAATTCCAAACGCCAAAATTACGTTTTTTGGTCGCCGCAACATTTTTTAATCATGCAATAAGAGGCGATCAAAACATAACATCCGCACAAAAATGGTGTAATTGAAAACGTCAGCTCAAGACGAAAAAACGAAGCCATCGCTGATTCCCAGACTACGAAAAATGAGAACGCTACGGGTTGGGAAAATAGCGCCAAAAGTGCATTTTTTTTTTATCAAATTTCGGAATTTTATTTCAGCCCTTAGATAAAAGTAATAGTATTCATATTTGGTGGTGAACTCGTACTGACCTAGAGAATCATACTGACACGTCATTTTTACCGTATAGTGAATACGGTGAATAAAAAAACCTCAAAAACAATCGTGCAATTGCACTTTTTTGCAATTTCACTGCACGTGGAATTTTTTTCCTATTTTCCAATACAATATTGGGAAGAATGAAAGATGTCATTCTAAAGTACAACCCGGCCCACAAAACTCATGAATATCCTGAGCCAGAAAGAGATAAAATTACATCATTTCTAACTCAACTGGGACAGTAGTACGGCAGTTGTAATAAAACAATTAATGGATCACGTTGATGTTGGTGACATTTATTTTGGGCTAAAAAGAGCTAAAAATAATAGAATTAAACCTTTCTATAAATAAAACCACCAGATAGTTCAACTACCAACTACTGAAACACCCTGTAATCAGGATTTGTGAAAACCACACAGTTTCCCTGCAGTGGCCTCTAGTGGAATAATGAAGAATTACATGCCACCTAGTTAAATCAATGGACGACCATATAATACTCAGCTCGGTTCTCCATAGTGGGAGCCTTAGTAGAAGAGATCCCAAGAGCAGGCGCTCCCCTTTTATGACATCCTTATACCTAATAGTTGGGACACTGGGCTCATCATCTTGAGAGAGTCCCTTCACCTTACCTATACTTACAGTATTTCCTATTTTTCTCCAAAATGTTCTTATCTGATTCGGAAGATAAGTCGATTAACTTGCATTACAGCCACAGAGCATGACTTGTTTACATAGCAGATGGCGCAGATTTTATGCTGCATCCGAACAAATTGAATCACTCGCTGTCTTCTGGAGGAAATCTGTCATCCCTAAACTTATTATAATGTGATTTATAAATATTTCCCATTGCGTATATTTAGTGATTGTGAGGTGTGAAGTAAAAGCAATGCTGAGATTTTTCCACTTTATTTTCATGTAATATCAAAGTTCAAATGAAAGCAACTGCAAATTATGTTGAATTACCATTTTTTAAATATTATTAAACAATATAACTACTATAATACTGTCCCTATGTAGAAGAATATAACTACTATAATACTGCCCCTATGTACAAGAATATAACTACTATAATACTGCCCCTATGTACAAGAATATAACTACTATAATACTGCTCCTATGTACAAGAATATAACTACTATAATACTGCCCCTGTGTACAAGAATATAACTACTATAATACTGCCCCTATGTGCAAGAATATAACTACTATAATACTGCCCCTGTGTACAAGAATATAACTACTATAATACTGCCCCTATGTACAAGAATATAACTACTATAATACTGCCCCTATGTACATGAATATAACTACTATAATACTGCCCCTATGTACAAGAATATAACTACTATAATACTACTCCTATGTACAAGAATATAACTACTATAATACTGCTCCTATGTACAAGAATATAACTACTATAATATTGCCCCTTTGTACAAGAATATAACTACTATAATACTGCCCCTATGTACAAGAATATAACTACTATAATACTGCCCCCTATGTACAAGAATATAACTACTATAATACTGCCCCTATGTACAAGAATATAACTACTATAATACTGCCCCTATGTACAAGAATATAACTACTATAACACTGCCCCTATGTACAAGAATATAACTACTATAATACTGCCCCCTATGTACAAGAATATAACTACTATAATACTGCCCCTATGTACAAGAATATAACTACTATAATACTGCCCCTATGTACAAGAATATAACTACAATAATACTGCCCCCTATGTAGAAGAATATAACTACTATAATACTGCCCCTATGTACAAGAATATAACTACTATAATACTGCCCCTATGTACAAGAATATAACTACTATAATACTGCTCCTATGTACAAGAATATAACTACTATAATACTGCCCCTGTGTACAAGAATATAACTACTATAATACTGCCCCTATGTGCAAGAATATAACTACTATAATACTGCCCCTGTGTACAAGAATATAACTACTATAATACTGCCCCTATGTACAAGAATATAACTACTATAATACTGCCCCTATGTACAAGAATATAACTACTATAATACTGCCCCTATGTACAAGAATATAACTACTATAATACTACTCCTATGTACAAGAATATAACTACTATAATACTGCTCCTATGGACAAGAATATAACTACTATAATATTGCCCCTATGTACAAGAATATAACTACTATAATACTGCCCCCTATGTACAAGAATATAACTACTATAATACTGCCCTCTATGTACAAGAATATAACTACTATAATACTGCCCCTATGTACAAGAATATAACTGCTATAATACTGCTCCTGTGTACAAGAATATAACTACTATAATACTGCCCCTATGTACAAGAATATAACTGCTATAATACTGCTCCTGTGTACAAGAATATAACTACTATAATACTGCCCCTATGTACAAGAATATAACTACTATAACACTGCCCCTATGTACAAGAATATAACTACTATAATACTGCCCCCTATGTACAAGAATATAACTACTATAATACTGCCCCTATGTACAAGAATATAACTACTATAATACTGCTCCTATGTACAAGAATATAACTACTATAATACTGCCCCTATGTACAAGAATATAACTACTATAATACTGCCCTCTATGTACAAGAATATAACTACTATAATACTGCCCCTATGTACAAGAATATAACTGCTATAATACTGCTCCTATGTACAAGAATATAACTACTATAATACTGCCCCTGTGTACAAGAATATAACTACTATAATACTGCCCCTATGTGCAAGAATATAACTACTATAATACTGCCCCTGTGTACAAGAATATAACTACTATAATACTGCCCCTATGTACAAGAATATAACTACTATAATACTGCCCCTATATACAAGAATATAACTACTATAATACTGCTCCTATGTACAAGAATATAACTACTATAATACTGCTCCTATGTACAAGAATATAACTACTATAATACTGCCCCTATGTACAAGAATATAACTACTATAATACTGCCCCTATATACAAGAATATAACTACTATAATACTGCTCCTATGTACAAGAATATAACTACTATAATACTGCCCCCTATGTACAAGAATATAACTACTATAATACTGCCCCTATGTACAAGAATATAACTACTATAATACTGCTCCTATGTACAAGAATATAACTACTATAATACTGCCCCTGTGTACAAGAATATAACTACTATAATACTGCCCCTATGTGCAAGAATATAACTACTATAATACTGCCCCTGTGTACAAGAATATAACTACTATAATACTGCCTTTATGTACAAGAATATAACTACTATAATACTGCTCCTATGTACAAGAATATAACTACTATAATACTGCTCCTATGTACAAGAATATAACTACTATAATACTGCCCCTATGTACAAGAATATAACTACTACTAGAAGGTGGCCCGATTCTACGCATTGGGTATTCTAGAATTTACGTATTGTGTAGTTCATGTATGATTTTTGTTATATATATATATAGATGTTGTTGTGTGTAGTTACCAAGTGTTTGTGTAGGCGCTGTACATGTTCTGGGTGTTGTCTGGGTGTGGCGGGGGGTGAGAGCGGTGTTGTATGTGTGTTGTGTTGTTTGTGGAGCGCTGTGTGTCTGTCGCGTTGTGTGTGTGTGTGTTGCGCGGTTTGTGTGAGTGTGGTGTGTTTTGGGGGGAGGTATGTTTTGTGCAATGTGTGTGTTGTGCGGTATGTGTGTATATTTATGTATGCCGCGGTGTTTGTGTGTTGGGTGTTGTGTGTGTGCAGCGTTGTCTGTGTGTGTGGGTGTCTGTGTATGGCGGTGTTTGTGGTTCCCTGTGTGTGTGTGTGTGTGTGTGTGTTGGGGGGAGGTGTGCACCTCCCATCGTGCGCCATCCCCCATGCTGCGCACCCCCCATCATGCCCCATCCCCTATGCTGCGCATTCCCCATCGTGCTCCATCCCCCATGCTGCGCACCCCCCATCGTGCTCCATCCCCCATGCTGCGCACTCCCCATCGTGCTCCATCCACCATGCTGCGCACTCCCCATCGTGCTCCATCCTCCATGCTGCGCACTCCCCATCATGCTCCATCCCCCATGCTGCGCACTCCCCATCGTGCTACATCCCCCATGCTGCGCACTCCCCATCGTGCTACATCCCCCATGCTGCGCACCCCCCATCGTGCTACATCCCCCATCGTGCTACTTCCCCCATCGTGCTACATCCCCCATGCTGCGCACTCCCCATCGTGCTACATCCCCCATGCTGCGCACCCGCCATCGTGCTCCATCCGCCATGCTGCGCACTCCCCATCGTGCTACATCCGCCATGCTGCGCACTCCCCATCGTGCTACATCCCCCATGCTGCGCACTCCCCATCGTGCTACATCCCCCATGCTGCGCACTCCCTATCGTGCTACATCCCCCATGCTGCGCACTCCCCATCGTGCTACATCCCCCATGCTGCGCACCCCCCATCGTGCTACATCCCCCATCGTGCTACATCCCCCATCGTGCTACATCCCCCATGCTGCGCACTCCCCATCGTGCTACATCCCCCATGCTGCGCACCCGCCATCGTGCTCCATCCGCCATGCTGCGCACTCCCCATCGTGCTACATCCCCCATGCTGCGCACCCCCCATCGTGCTCCATCCCCCATGCTGCGCACCCCCCATCGTGCTCCATCCTCCATGCTGCACACTCCCCATCGTGCTCCATCCTCCATGCTGCGCACTCCCCATCATGCTCCATCCCCCATGCTGCGCACCCCCCATCGTGCTACATCCCCCATGCTGCGCACTCCCCATCGTGCTACATCCCCCATGCTGCGCACCCTATCGTGCTACATCCCCCATGTTGTGCACCCCCCATCGTGCTACATCCCCCATGCTATAATACTTCTCCTATTATACTCAGAGAGGAGTATAATAGGAGGACTGTAATAGGAGGAGTAGTCCTGGGGGGAGAGGAGTATAATGCCGGCTCCCTGCACATGTGTACCGGGAGCCGGTGTACACTGGTAACTATGATACACATCGGGTAACTAAGGGACCTTAGTTACCCGATGTGTATAATGGTTACCAGCGTTCACGGGCTCCGTCAAGATCCCAGCATCGCAAGGTTATGTCTGGCGCTGCTGGGATCGTGACGGAGCCGGTGTAGAAGCAAGCGATTTCCCAGGATGTTGTGAGTGTATGGATGTGATGTGTGAGGTGTGTGTGAGAGTGAGTGTGATCTGATGTGTGTGTGTGTACTCACCTGGGAGTCGGAGCTCCGTGTCAGTTGGGTCAGAGCGAGCGTGCATTCCGTGAGGGGGGCGGGGCCTGCAGAGAGCCGGGGCGAGAGGCCAATCCATGGGGGGGCGGGGCCATGGCGAGCCCAGCGGCCAATCAGCTTTGTGTCACCGTAAGGACACAATTTTGGAGCATGACAGACAGTCAGACAGACAGAAAGAATAAGGCAATTATATATATAGAGATAATACTGCCCCTATGTACAAGAATATAACTACTATAATACTGCCCCTATGTACAAGAATATAACTACTATAAAACTGCCCCCTATATACAAGAATATAACTACTATAATACTGCCCCTATATACAAGAATATAACTACTATAATACTGCCCCCTATGTACAAGAATATAACTACTATAATACTGCCCCTATGTACAAGAATATAACTACTATAATACTGCCCCTATGTACAAGAATATAACTACTATAATACTGCCCCTATATACATGAATATAACTACTATAATACTGCTCCTATATACAAGAATATAACTACTATAATACTGACCCCTATGTACAAGAATATAACTACTATAATACTGCCCCTATGTACAAGAATATAACTACTATAATACTGCCCCTATATACAAGAATATAACTACTATAATACTGACCCCTATGTACAAGAATATAACTACTATAATACTGCCCCTATGTACAAGAATATAACTACTATAATACTGCTCCTATATACAAGAATATAACTACTATAATACTGCCCCTTATGTACAAGAATATAACTACTATAATACTGCCCCTATGTACAAGAATATAACTACTATAATACTGCCCCTATGTACAGGAATATAACTACTATAATACTGTCCCTATGTACAAGAATATAACTACTATACTACTGCCCCCATGTACAAGAATATAACTACTATAATACTGCTCCTATGTACAAGAATATAACTACTATAATACTGCCCTTATATACAGGAATATAACTACTATAATACTGCTCCTATGTACAAGAATATAACTACTATAATACTGCTCCTATGTACAAGAATATAACTACTATAATACTGCCTCTATGTACAAGAATATAACTACTATAATACTGCCCCCAAGCTGTGAGGTTGTGTGTGAGCAGTTCTCCTGATGTCTGGAGCAAGCCCAGGGCGGGGCCCCCCTGGGCGGGGAAGCTCCCCAGGCAAGGCCCAGGCTTCCCGGCCTACACTGGGACACGGCTCCCAGGCCTCTTCTATTGGGAATACCACCCCCAGAGTCACTGTGAGACCTGTGACTATAGCACAAAGCTCCAGTAAGAAAGGAGAAAGTAAGGAATCCATGTGTCCTGTTTTGGGAGGAAAACAACCTCCAAGTGCAGTAATGAAGCCAGAAGTAAGTGAAGAAAAGAAACAAAGTGTGAAGTCTTATGATTCCTGCAGAGAGGCCCCGGTCAGTGCACAGCTCCAGCCAGGAGCTCAGCTTCCATCACCGTCAGCTGTGCATGTGCAGCTCAGCTCTCCGGCCCGCAGACAGAGGACATCTTTGGAGAAGCAGACCCTGCAGGAGAATCTCCAGCAGCAGCATGTGGTGTCCGGCATGGCGAGCTCAGGCCGCACCAGGTCGCAGTCCAGTGCCAGCGGTAAGCAAGTCCCAGTGCCTGGGTCCAGCAAGGCCGCCATGCAGACATCTGTGGTGGAGGCCTCTGACAAGCCTGTATTCAAGGTCCCTGCACCTGTGGCCAAGCCTGAAGCTGTGGAGACGGGGCGCGCGCCCGAGCTGCAGCTGGCGGAGGAGATACCCGGACTGGTCAGGAAGATGGGTGAGTTGCAGACCCATAAACAAATGCTGCAAAGTGAAATAGACTTTATTTACCATCTGAAGAGAGGTGACCCTAATAACAATGCCACGTATGACATGAGGCTGAATGCGCTGGGCGTGGAGCTGGCCGGGGTGGTACAAGACATGGACTGTTGTCTGGAGGCGATGGGGCCCCTGAAGGAGACCTACGTGAATCGGGAGCGGTTTGCCTCCTATACACAAGACTGTGCTGTGGAGACCAGGACCCACCACATAAAGTCAGAGACTGTTCAGGATGAGACCCCCCAGCAGCAGGCACGGCCGGTGGTACAGGCGGCACGCTTCTGCTTCCAGGAGGGAGCACCACTGCAGCAGCAGGGACAGCCTGTAGAGTCTGAACAGGAGCATACGCCTCAGACTCCAGCAGAGGCACCACAAGTCTCAGCATGCTCCTCACAGGAGCAGGACAGTATGTCTGAGACTGTCTGTGCTGATGAGGTTGAGGCACAGCCTGGGGATAGTGTCGTTGTGCCTGTGGGGTCGGGGGCTGGAGGGGATTCACAATCTGTGATGGACGTTGCACTGTCTGACAATGATGCTGCTCATGTTCATGTACATGACATATGTGACTATCCCCCTTTACCATCTAGTCCACAAGGTGTGACAGCCCCCCCTACTGCAGATCCTCTCCCTGTCAGTCAGCCCAGTGTGACCCAGCGGGTGCCCCCCAGGAACGCCTGGAGCCGCGGCGCCCCATCCTTCACCTCTAGTGCCAGATATACCGGCCAGACATTTAAACGTATCAATGTAGTGCGTTTTAAGTACTTAGGTCCCAAGGAGGATCTGCCGCAACGCAGATATGTGGTGCGAGAGCTGCTGTGCCGCCAGATGGGGTTTGTGGTACATGAGATCCTGGCCGTCTCTAATCTGCAGGACAGGCAGGGCTATGAGGTCAGTTTCAAGCTCGTTGGTGATCTGGACAGATTCTGGGCCCATTATCCCAAGTTCAGGGACACTGAGGGCTGGAATAAGTTCTTGTTGGTCCCCATTTCCAGGCCAGATACTGTCACTGTAAATGTCACCTTCTGGAATGAGGCCGTTCCCCCACAGGACATCGAGGTGTGGCTCCGGAGGCATTGTGACCTCGTCTCTGATCTCACCAAGGTCAGGGATGAGGATGGTATCTGGACAATGGGGTGGAAGGTACAGGTGAAGCTGAGGCAATATAATAATATCACTGCCCACCTACCCAACTCCTTCTTCATTGGGAGGGAGAAGGGGAGATGTTACTACCCCGGACAGCCCAGAAAATGCTTCAAATGTGGTGGAAAGGGTCATCTGGCCAATGCCTGTACTGTGGTGAAGTGCAGCCTGTGTGGGGACATCGGTCATGTTGCTGCAGATTGCCGGGATGTCAGGTGCAATCTCTGTGGTAAGATGGGCCATCCTCACAGGGACTGTCCAGACGCCTGGCACAACATCTGCAGAGAGTTACCGGATGAGGATGTAATGGCAGGGGCTGAGGCTCAGGAGGTAGTTGAGCTGGTGGCAGAGGCTCAGGAGGAGGATGTAATGTCAGGAGAGATACCGACCAACTCAGATGCCCACCAGGAGTCCGCCTATGTGACACCAGAGCAGCAGGGTACAAAGAGGAACATGGAGGTTGTCCCTCAGGTCCAGCAGCCTCAGGTAGGCCCCTCTTCTGCATCACTCTTTGTATCTGAGGACTGGAGCGTTAAGCACAATAAGAGGAAGAAAAAAAATGCGTCCTCTCGTAAACCTGAGGCAGAATATGACTCTGGTCAGGGTGCTAGCAAGAAGGTCCAGGGTTCTGCTGAAGTGATGGTCGTGTCCGGCAGGTATGGGGTGTTATCAGAGTCTAATGATGAGGACTATGAGAACGAGTTGAGGAAAATTGATGCTGAATGTGACAGGGATGTAGAGGACCATCCCCCGCCGAAAAGGAAGCCCATTTCTGTAGACCCTCAGGTAGAGACTGACATGGACACCAGTGGTGGACAGAACACCTTTGATTCATGATGATGGCTGTTACTCTGCTCCTTTTATACTGTGTTGTGATGGCCGGGTTCTCATTAACAATAACCTCGAGTAATGTGAATAGCATTAAGGTGAGGAGGACGAGACATACGGTATATGAACATCTCAGATACCTGGGCACCGATGTCATCTTCCTGCAGGAGACGCGACTGACATCCCTGGGACTTATGAGGGAGGCTGAGAGGGAATGGCGGTCCGGTCCATCATTCTGGTCACTGGCTGTGGAGCCTTACGCCGGGGTCGCTGTCCTGTTTAGCACCAATGACGTGACTGTACATAGGATGACGGAGGTGGTCATGGGGAGGTGTCTGGTTCTGGAAGTCACTATCCATGGTAGGCGACTCCGGCTTATTAACATCTATGGGCCACAGACGGTGACTGACAGGATCCAGCTTTATAATGACGTCAAGCCTTACCTCTTCACTTCTCTTCCAGTGGTGATGGCAGGGGACTTTAATGCGATACTGTCATCAGGTGACAGTTCCTCAGGCAGGACAGTGACCAGGGATGGTAAGGTCCTACAGACCATCATAACACAGGCAGGGCTGACTGACGCTTTCACACAGGGAGGTCGGCAGCCTAAGTTCACATATTCTTGTTCTAACAGAAGCAGTAGGATAGATTTTGTGTTTGTGAGTCCTACTGAGGCTGTCGGCGCCCTGAGTGAGAAGGTCGTCCCTTACTCTGATCACCTCGCTTTGTGCTTCTGCCTCGGAGTCTCTACCCGTCCGGACATTGGTAGAGGGTTGTGGAGGCTTAATTCCAGTCTCCTGGATGATGTTTATGTCCAGAATCGTATCCACTCCCTTATGGAGCTTCATCTAGACAGGGCTGACTTCTATGACAACATGACCGACTGGTGGGAGGACGTCAAGGAGGATATCAGATCCCTCTTACAGAGACTGTCGGTTAATAAAGGGAGGAATAAGTACAGCCAGTACCTAAGACTGCGTAAAGAATTGGAGTCATTGTATTCGGCGGGTGGGGATGACAGAGTAAGGATTAACCGGCTGAAATCTGAGATAAGGCAGTATCAGTACAGTAGGTACACCTCCCTGGTTCTTGAGCGAGATTATGGGTCCTTAGGGGCCCCTGATCCGTTTGAGAATTGCAGGGAGAGGGTGGCCAAGAAAATGGTCACAGGTCTCACTGATTCCCAGGGTGTATTGCAGGATTCACGGGAGGGTATCCTGGGGGTGGTGAGATCTTACTATGCTGACTTGTTTCAGAGGAAGGTTTTGGATAGAGATAAGATGGCTCAATTCTTGGAGGCAACTCCAGTGCCTGATACTTATGATCTGGACTTTTCTCCTTTGACAGCAAAATTAACGGTGGAGGAAGTTAAGGAGGCTATTGATAAATTATGTCTGAAGAAGGCACCAGGTCCAGATGGCATTACAGCAGAGTTTTATAAGAAATTTAGAGACCTCCTGGCTCCAATCCTTGTGGATGTGTATAGCAATTGCCTAGAAACTCACCTGATGCCTCCATCCATGAGAGTCTCCTCGTTGGTTCTGCTGTCTAAAGGTAAAGAGCCGAGCGACATCAAGAACTGGAGGCCGATTGCCCTCTTGAATGTGGACAGGAAGATTCTGGCAAAGATCCTCTTTTCTAGATTAGTCTGTTTGTCTCCGGCACTGTTGGCAGGCTCTCAGTTTGGCACAGTAAAAGGGCGGAACATCTCTGGAGCAGTCATCTCGATACGGGAGATGTTCGAGAGATGTAAAGCTCAGCGGTGTGGGAGATATGTTGTGAGTCTGGACCAGGCTAAAGCCTTTGATAGGGTTGATCATGACTATCTGTGGGCGACTTTGTCAAAGTACGGTATTCCGGGAAAATTTGTGGATTGGCTGAAGACACTGTACAGAGAGGCGGTGAGCTTTCCTCTGATTAATGGTTGGCAGGGTGACACTTTTGGAGTTGAGGCAGGGGTGAGACAGGGCTGCCCATTGAGTCCACTCCTGTATGTTTTTGCCCTGGACCCGTTTCTGAGGTCACTGCAGGAGTGCGATTTTCAGGGGGTGTCGGTCCCCCACTGCTTGCCTCTGAATGTTGTTGCCTATGCGGATGATGTGACGGTGATCTCCAATCCTCGTGAGGTGCAGATGTTATCTGCGTCCATCAGAAGCTACTCAGAGGCCTCCGGGTCTCTGGTCAACCTTGAGAAGAGTCAAGCTCTGTGGACATTAGACACTGATCCCGGCTTTGATCTGCCGCAGTTTGCCAATGCCTCCACCCATATTAAGATCCTAGGGGTTAAATTTGGGAGGGATGATAATGCCAGGCTAAATTGGGAGGAGAAATTGGAAACCGGAAATGTGAAGGTTCAGCGATGGAAGAACTGGAGGCTGACCTACAGAGAAAGGGTCACTATGTTGAAGACTTACCTGGTCCCCGTGTTTTTGTATGTCTCTGTCATTTTCCCTTTGCCAGAGCCTTTCTCAGCGAGGCTCTTCAGCCTGTTCTTCCAGCTCTTGTGGGGGAATAGGCTGAACCTAATAAAGAGGGGAGTAACGTACTTACAGCGGAGAGAGGGGGGGTTGGATATGTTGAATCCAAGGGTTTTCTTTGACTCCTTGTTTCTGAAGGTGAATTTTGGGAACATGGACTCAAACAGTAGCTCCCTGTGGGTGAATAGTATCCGGTACTGGATATTGCCTTTTGCAGAGTCTTGGGTGCGAGGCGGCAGTCTCAAGAGGAGGAGATGGACGGGTGACCACCTCCCCCAGTATCTGGACTATGGTCTGAAGTGTGTCAGGAAGTGGGGACTGGAGAGGTCTTACATTGAGAGCAACACGAGAAGAGACCTGTATGCTCGGATATGTGGGACATTCTTCCATTCTCCACTGGCCCTGAGGGACTGTGTCACGACCACCCTTCAGGACAGTCTCAGGTTCCTGAACGGGAGACGACTTCCTTCCAAACTGTTCGATGTTACTTGGCTTTCGCTCCATAGTCGGCTCTTTGTCAGGGGGAATCTGAAGTTTCTGAGCGTCTCTGATCGGACCTGTCCCCTTGGTTGTCGGCAGGAGGAGACTATGGATCACTTTATATGTGATTGCTGGGGAGGAAGGAAGATCCGGGAAGAAGTGTCCGATCGTCTCCAAATCCCCAGGCTGCGGACCCTAAAGTATCCTGACATAGTGTACGGTGTCCCCTCTAATGTCAGTAATATCAACAGAGAGACCATGTACATCATAATTAGTGTCATCAAGTACTACCACTGGCACATGAGGACCCGGGTATCACTGCACAATGAACCATTTGATCACACCGCTGCGGCCGATCAGGTTATGTCGGAGCTCCGGTGGATCAAAGCCATAGAAATTGGAAGGAGTCAGTGGAACGCAACATTATGGAGGAATGTGAGGTTCAGTTAGGAGATATGGTGTTTTTTGTGTTTTTTTTTTTTTTTTTTTTTGTTTGTTTTCTCTCCCTCTCTCTCTGCTAACGGTGGACTTCATCATTTACTTATGCATGTAATGTGATTATTTAGTGCTTTTGTATATGTGACTGCAGAATGCAGTGATTTGTGTTTTCTTCGGGCAATTTTGTGTTTTTATAATTGTATTTGTTTGTTTTATAATAAAAATTGCCCCCATGTACAAGAATATAACTACTATAATACTGCTCCTATGTACAAGAATATAACTACTATAATACTGCCCTTATATACAGGAATATAACTACTATAATACTGCTCCTATGTACAAGAATATAACTACTATAATACTGCTCCTATGTACAAGAATATAACTACTATAATACTGCCCTTATATACAGGAATATAACTACTATAATACTGCTCCTATGTACAAGAATATAACTACTATAATACTGCTCCTATGTACAAGAATATAACTACTATAATACTGCTCCTATGTACAAGAATATAACTACTATAATACTGCTCCTATGTACAAGAATATAACTACTATAATACTGCCCCCTATGTACAGGAATATAACTACTATAATACTGCCCCTATGTACAAGAATATAACTACTATAATACTGCTCCTATGTACAAGAATATAACTACTATAATACTGCTCCTATGTACAAGAATATAACTACTATAATACTGCTCCTATGTACAAGAATATAACTACTATAATACTGCCCCCTATGTACAGGAATATAACTACTATAATACTGCCCCTATGTACAAGAATATAACTACTATAATACTGCCCCTATGTACAAGAATATAACTACTATAATACTGCCGCTATGTACAAGAATATACCTACTATAATACTGCCCCTATGTACAAGAATATAACTACTATAATACTGCCCCTATGTACAGGAATATAACTACTATAATACTGCCTCTATGTACAAGAATATAACTACTATAATACTGCTCCTATGTACAAGAATATAACTACTATAATACTGCCCCTATGTACAGGAATATAAGTGGTATAATGGGGTAATTTGTGTATGTGACATATATTAATACATTGGGAACATTTCCCATTGAAGAGAAATGACTCTTCAGAATTTCCTATTTCATGCTTTTGGAGCAGGCCATGCTGTTATTTGTGGTACTATATATTTTCGGTGACACCTCTTGTATAATAGTCAGATGATAAGTGCAGCAGCCATAAATAGTAATGTCAGTGCAATGCGGCACTTCTAAATTTTAGCTGTCACCGAGAAGCAAAAAGTTCAGCTTTCTCAGTTAACATCCAATTGATGTTTATGGGCCACTTATGCCAAAATTCAGCATGAAGGACTGAAACCCGGCAAAAACCCTCGGTAATTCACACACAGCTGACGTGCCGGAGCTGCTGCTCATTAATCTTTCAGCTAAGGGAAAGGGAAAGACAAGAATTTATGCTTTCTATGCGTTTCCATGGCAACCTGTTTAGAAAGGGTTAATGCCTTGAGCTCCAAGAATATTTTTTTGAGCTCAAACTTCTTCTCACTACATTCGCAAGGTCTGTATTACTACGACTACATTATATCTTAATTAATATTAAAACTACATTCACAACATTTTGTATAACATCTATAGGACATCTGTTTTGTTTGATAGGAAAAGACAAATAAGAAAAGGAGAGGAGTCTAATATATACTGTATCCGCTGCTGTGGGACCATATGTGCCGGGAAGATAACAGCCACTTGCCTCAAGGTTGCTAATGTGGCAGATGAGGTAATGACACCTATTCATAGCAATATAACTACTATAATACTGCCCCCTATGTACAAGAATATAACTACTATAATACTGCCCCCTATGTACAAGAATATAACTACTATAATACTGCCCCCTATATACAAGAATATAACTACTATAATACTGCCCCCTATGTACAGGAATATAACTACTATAATACTGCCCCCTATGTACAAGAATATAACTAATATAATACTGCCCCCTATATACAAGAATTTAACTACTATAATACTGCCCCCTATGTACAAGAATATAACTACTATAATACTGCCCCCTATGTACAAGAATATAACTACTATAATACTGCCCCTATGTACAAGAATATAACGACTATAATACTGCCCCCTATGTACATAATACTGCCCCCTATGTACAGGAATATAACTACTATAATACTGCCCCCTATGTACAGGAATATAACTACTATAATACTTCCCCCTATGTACAGGAATATAACTACTATAATACTGCCCCCTATATACAAGAATATAACTACTATAATACTGCCCCCTCTATACAAGAATATAACTACTATAATACTGCCCCCTATATACAAGAATATAACTACTATAATACTGCCCCCTATGTACAGGAATATAACTACTATAATACTGCCCCCTATGTACAGGAATATAACTACTATAATACTGCCCCCTATGTACAAGAATATAACTACTATAATACTGCCCCCTATGTACAAGAATATAACTACTATAATACTGCCCCTATGTATAAGAATATAACTACTATAATACTGCCCCCCTATGTACAAGAATATAATTACTATAATACTGCCCCTATGTACAAGAATATAACTATTATAATACTGCCCCTATGTACAAGAATATAATTACTATAACACTGCCCCTATGTACAAGAATATAACTACTATAATACTGCCACTATGTACAAGAATATAAGTGCTATAATACTGCCCCTATGTACAAGAATATAACTACTATAATACTGCCCCTATGTACAAGAATATAAGTGCTATAATACTGCCCCTATGTACAAGAATATAACTACTATAATACTGCTCCTATGTACAAGAATATAATTACTATAATACTGCCCCTATGTACAAGAATATAACTACTATAATACTGCCACTATGTACAAGAATATAAGTGCTATAATACTGCCCCTATGTACAAGAATATAACTACTATAATACTGCCCCTATGTACAAGAATATAAGTGCTATAATACTGCCCCTATGTACAAGAATATAACTACTATAACTACTTAATACTGCTCCTATGTACAAGAATATAACTACTATAATACTGCCCCCCTATGTACAGGAATATAACTACTATAATACTGCCCCTATGTATAAGAATATAACTACTATAATACTGCTCCTATGTACAAGAATATAACTACTATAATACTGCTCCTATGTGCAAGAATATAACTACTATAATACTGCTCCTGTGTGCAAGAATATAACTACTATAATACTGCTCCTATGTACAAGAATATAAGTGCTATAATACTGCCCCCTATGTACAAGAATATAACTACTATAATACTGCTCCTATGTACAAGAATATAACTACTATAATACTGCCCCCCTATGTACAGGAAATATAACTACTATAATACTGCCCCTATGTATAAGAATATAACTACTATAATACTGCTCCTATGTACAAGATATAACTACTATAATACTGCTCCTATGTGCAAGAATATAACTACTATAATACTGCTCCTATGTGCAAGAAATATAACTACTATAATACTGCTCCTATGTACAAGAATATAATTACTATAATACTGCCCCTATGTACAAGAATATAACTACTATAATACTGCCCCTATGTACAAGAATATAAGTGCTATAATACTGCCCCTATGTACAAGAATATAACTACTATAATACTGCCCCCCTATGAACAAGAATATAACTACTATAATACTGCCCCTATGTACAAGAATATAAGTGCTATAATACTGACCCTATGTACAAGAATATAACTACTATAATACTGCCCCCCATGTACAAGAATATAACTACTATAATACTGCCCCTATGTACAAGAATATAACTACTATAATACTGCCCCTATGTACAAGAATATAACTACTATAATACTGCCCCCATGTACAAGAATATAACTACTATAATACCCGCCCCTATGTACAAGAATATAACTACTATAATACTGCTCCTATGTACAAAAATATAACTACTATAATACTGCCCCTATGTACAAGAATATAACTACTATAATACTGCCCCTATGTACAAGAATATAACTACTATAATACTGCCCCCATGTACAAAAATATAACTACTATAATACTGCCCCTATGTACAAGAATATAGCTACTATAATACTGCCCCCATGTACAAGAATATAACTACTATAATACTGCCCCTATGTACAAGAATATAACTACTATAATACTGCCCCATGTACAAGAATATAACTACTATAATACTGCCCCTATGTACAAGAATATAACTACTATAATACTGCCCCCATGTACAAGAATATAACTACTATAATACTGCCCCTATGTACAAGAATATAACTATTATAATACTGCCCCTATGTACAAGAATATAACTACTATAATACTGCCCCTATGTACAAGAATATAACTACTATAATACTGCTCCTATGTACAAGAATATAACTACTATAATACTACTCCTATGTACAAGAATATAACTACTATAATACTGCCCTCTAATGTACAAGAATATAACTACTATAATACTGCCCCTATGTACAAGAATATAACTACTATAATACTGCCCCTATGTACAAGAATATAACTACTATAATACTGCCCCTGTGTACAAGAATATAACTACTATAATACTGCCCCTGTGTACAAGAATATAACTACTATAATACTACTCCTATGTACAAGAATATAACTACTATAATACTGCCCCTGTGTACAAGAATATAACTACTATAATACTGCTCCTATGTACAAGAAAAAACTACTATAATACTGCTCCTATGTACAAGAATATAACTACTATAATACTACTCCTATGTACAAAGAATATAACTACTATAATACTGCCCCTGTGTACAAGAATATAACTACTATAATACTGCCCCATGTACAAGAATATAACTACTATAATACTGCCCCTATGTACAAGAATATAACTACTATAATACTGCCCCTATGTACAAGAATATAACTACTATAATACTGCCCCTATGTACAAGAATATAACTACTATAATACTGCCCTATGTACAAGAATATAACTACTATAACTCAAGAAATGTGCAGTAGCAGTCATCATTTACTAATACCAAATCTGTATTAAGTCACAGGCGAGAAGTATAAGGAAAGGAGATCATGGAGAATATTGTGCTGCAGATGGGTTAACTGTGTAATGTGCGCTAATCAGTCATTGTAAAGCCCGATCTGTCCTGACAATCAATAATTTATTCATGGAGATGCGTTTTGGTGTTAGGAGATAAATCCGCTATTTATGATGACTCCATATAGTCTCCGGAGATTAATCCCTTTTATTCTTTCAGTCTATATGAAAATGAGACGTCTTCAGAAATTGTTTTTTTTTCCATCAACCTCATTTCTATATTTAAAGAGGCCATAAAATAAAGGGGGAAGTTATTTCACAATTCCCCAAGGTAATTGTCATGCATCTCCTTTATAGACCCCCAGCCCAATTCATTGGTGGCCAGTGGTTTAAGGTTCAAGACCTACTGGGATATGATTTAGAGTCCTTGTTTCACGTATCCTTTGGTCTGTTAGTATTGTCCTTGGTGACTATTGGTTTACTATATAGGTCCTGGTATCCAAGTGTCTTTGCCTTTCGTTTTCATTGGTCTGTTATCCTAGTACCTATTGAATTGTGGGTAAAAAATCAAGTTCTGATGTCCAATTATGTATTGTCTTTGTCTTTGGTATCTGCTGGTTTGACACTATAGTCCCAGTTGACCTGTGGTTTAATGTTCAGGCCCTGGTGTCCAGTGATTTAGTTTCCTTGCTTTTGTTATCTAGTAATCTGTTTTCCTAGTCCCTCCTGTTGACCACTGGTTTGAGATTTAAGACTTGTTGTGAAGTGTTTTATAGTCCTTGATATCCATTTGTGCGTTACTATAGTCCCTGTTGATCAGTGGTTTAAGATTCAAATCCTTGTATCGGCTTACTTGTTGTCCAGTTTTGTTGCGCAGTGATTTAGAGTACAGTCCTTGGTGTCCAGTTTTCTAGTGTTCTCCTCCTGGTATCCATTGTTTTTTGTCCCGTCCCTGGTGTCCAGTTTTCAGCTCCTGGTATCCAGTGTTTCTTGTCCAGTTCTTGGTGTCCAGTTTTCAGCTCCCGGTATCCAGTGGTTTTTGTCCAGTCCCTGGTGTCTAGTTTTCAGCTCCCGGTATCCAGTGGTATTTGTCCAGTCCCTGGTGTCCAGTTTTCAGCTCCGGGTATCCAGTGTTTCTTGTCCAGTTCTTGGTGTCCAGTTTTCAGCTCCTAGTATCCAGTGGTTTTTGTCCAGTCCCTGCTGTCCAGTTTTCAGCTCCCGGTATCCAGTGGTATTTGTCCAGTCCCTGGTGTCCAGTTTTCAGCTCCGGGTATCCAGTGGTATTTGTCCAGTCCCTGGTGTCCAGTTTTCAGCTCCGGGTATCCAGTTTTTCTTGTCCAGTTCTTGGTGTCCAGTTTTCAGCTCCTTGTATCCAGTGGTTTTTGTCCAGTCCCTGATGTCCAGCTTTCAGCTCCGGGTATCCAGTGGTGTTTGTCCAGTCCCTGATGTCCAGCTTTCAGCTCCGGGTATCCAGTGGTGTTTTGTCCAGTCCCTGGTGTCCCGCTTTCAGCTCCCGGTATCCAGTGGTGTTTGTCCAGTCCCTCTTGTCCAGTTTTCAGCTCCCGGTATCCAGTGATTTTCGTCCAGTCCCTGGTGTCCAGTTTTCACCTCTCGGTATCCACTGGTTTTTGTCCAGTCCCTGGTGTCCAGTTTTCAGCTCCCGGTATCCAGTGATTTTCGTCCAGTCCCTGGTGTCCAGTTTTCACCTCTCGGTATCCACTGGTTTTTGTCCAGTCCCTGGTGTCCAGTTTTTAGCTCTCGGTATTCACTGGTTTTTGTCCAGTCCCTGGTGTCCAGTTTTCAGCTCCTGGTATCCAGTGGTTTTTGTCCAGTCCCTGATGTCCAGTTTTCAGCTCCCGGTATCCAGTGGTGTTTGTCCAGTCCCTGATGTCCAGCTTTCAGCTCCGAGTATCCAGTGGTGTTTGTCCAGTCCCTGGTGTCCCTCTTTCAGCTCCCGGTATCCAGTGGTGTTTGTCCAGTCCCTCTTGTCCAGTTTTCAGCTCCCGGTATCCAGTGATTTTCATCCAGTCCCTGGTGTCCAGTTTTCAGCTCTCGGTATCCAGTGATTTTCGTCCAGTCCCTGGTGTCCAGTTTTCACCTCTCGGTATCCACTGGTTTTTGTCCAGTCCCTGGTGTCCAGTTTTCAGCTCTCGGTATCCAGTGATTTTCGTCCAGTCCCTGGTGTCCAGTTTTCACCTCTCGGTATCCACTGGTTTTTGTCCAGTCCCTGATGTCCAGTTTTCAGCTCTCGGTATCCACTGGTTTTTGTCCAGTCCCTGGTGTCCAGTTTTCAGCTCCTGGTATCCGGTGGTTTTTGTCCAGTCCCTGGTGACCAGTTTTCAGCTCCTGATATCCGGTGGTTTTTGTCCAGTCCCTGGTGTCCAGTTTTCAGCTCCTGGTACCCACTGGTTTCTATCTAGTCCTTGGTGACCAGTTTTCAGCTCCTGATATCCGGTGGTTTTTGTCCAGTACTTGGTGTCCAGTTTTCTGCTCCCGGTATCCACTGGTTTCTGTCTAGTCCTTGGTGACCAGTTTTCAGCTCCCGGTATCCGGTGGTCTTTCTCCAGTCCCTGGTGTCCAGTTCTTTAGTGTTAACCTCCTGTTCTGTATCTACAAATTATATTGAACTAAACAGTATAAATCTTATGTTTTGATTAATAGATTAAACCATACATTGCCCCTTATTTTGCGTAGGGGCAGAGATGCCCTTGTACTTGGCCTTTAAGACACATAAATCGAATCTCTGAGATAAATAATAAAGGATGTATAAATTATACATTTAGCCATAGTATCATTATAAATAATGCAAAAAGGAGAAAATAGACGTAAAGTAAATGCAATTAATGAAGCCATGTCAGTGACGGGGGTAAAGAAGAGCAATTAAATAAGTCTCGTGTTTACCCAGATTATTGGCCCATACTAAGAAGATTATCGGAGCCTTAAATATATAATATATCAAAGGACCGTGCGAGAAACCAGAAGGATCCAGCTTAAGGGACATTCATCAAAACAGGTCCAATCCATAGGCAATGCTTTCCTAATTAGTCCTCCGGTATCGGAGCTATTCATCAACGTCTTCCCTCCGAATAATAGTAAAGAATTGCTTGTTTCTATGGCCGTGTGACTGCTGTATACAGGGGCTAGCAAATGTTTTCTGTGCCATGTAGAACCAGAAAAATCATTTAATAAATGGAAACCATCAACAAGCAGGCTCTGTGCTGTTAGATTTGAGCAAAAAAATTTGCAATTCCCTGCCGCTACTAGGATTAGGCTTAGGGCTAGATATAGGGTTAGGTTGAGGGGTAGGATTATGTGTAGGCCTGGGGATTGGTTTAAAGTAAGGCTAAGGGTTAAGGTTAAACTTTGGGCTAGGATTAGGCTTTGTGATTTAGTCATTGTTTGACTTAAGGCTAGGATTAGGCTTAGGTCTAGAGATTGGGTTAGGTTTAGGCTTAAGTGTAGGCCTCGGGATTGATTTATGTTTGCGATAAGGGTTAAATTTAGACTTAGGACTAGGGCTAGGCTTAGTGATTGGGTTAGGGTTGGCATAAGGCTAAGATTAGGCTTAGGTCTATTGGTTGGGTTAGGATTATGTGTAGGCCTAGGTACTGGTTTAGGTTTGGGATAAGGGATAAGTTTAGACTTAGGACTAGGGTTAGGCTTAGTGAATGGTCAGGGTTGGGCTTAAGGCTAGGATTAGGCTTAGGTCTATTGATTGGGTTAGAGTTAGGCTTATGATTATGTTATGGCCTAGAGATTAGGTTAGGGTTAGGCTAAGGGATAAGATTAAACTTTCAGCTACGATTAAGCTTAGTGATTGGATTAGGTTTGGGATTAAAGCTAGCATTAGGCTTAGCTCTAGAGATTAGCTGAGGTTTAGACTTATGTATAGGCCTAGGGATTGATTTAGGTTTGGAATAAGGGTTAAGTTTAGACTTAGGACTAGCGTTAGGCTTAGTGATTGGGTAAGGGATGGGTAGGTCTAGAGATTGGGTTAGGATTAGGTGTAGGCCTAGGGATTGGTTAGAGTTGAGCTTAAGGCAATGATTTGGCTTAGATCTATTGATTGGGTTAGGATTAGGCTTAGTATTAGCTGTAGGCCTAGGGATAAGTTTAGACTTAGAACTAGGGTTAAGTTTATTGATTGTGTTAGGTTTAAGCTTAAAGACAGGATAAGGCTTAAGCCCACTTTACACGTTGCAATTAGTTGTACAATCGCATTTGCGATGTGACACGCCCAGGTTGCATACGGGATCTTATGAGATTGCACGTAGGTCGTTCATTTGCTGTCACACGTGCGTTAGTAGCCTATGTTAAATTGATCAATTTTGTGTGCGATCCTTTAGATCATGTGTTCTGTGACGTATGCATTGGGCACCTTTTTTTTTTTTATTTATTGACTTGACAAGCGTGTGTACTGTGTAGGGATGCGTTTTTACTATGTCATCTGCCATTCAGCTCTGCTACATGGCCGCTGACAGCAGACACAGACAGCCATGTAGCAGAGCTGAATGGCAGATGACAGCAGACACAGACAGAGCCGCACTGTCAGAATGAACTCGGGTGAACTTCACCCGACTTCATTGTCATGCTGCGGCTCTGTCTGTGCCGCGTCCTGATTAGCGGTCACCAGTGAAGGACTCACCGGTGACCGCTAAACTCCTGAGTAACTAAATTGAGCAGCCCTCTCTCATATACTCACCGATCCCCGATCTCCGGTGCTGCACGGCATTCACACTGCTCCGGCGGCTTTTACTTTTTTGAAAAAGCCGGCCGCCCATTAAACAATCTCGTATTCCCTGCTTACCCCGCCCACCGGCGCCTATGATTGGTTACAGTGAGACACGCCCCCACTCTGAGTGACAGGTGTCACACTGCACCCAATCACAGCAGCCGGTGTGTGTGTCTATACTGTGTAGTGAAATAAATAATTAAATAATTAAAAAAAACGGCGTGCGGTCCCCCCCAATTTTAAAACCAGCCAGATAAAGCCATACGGCTGAAGGCTGGTATTCTCAGGATGGGGAGCTCCACGTTATGGGGAGCCCCCCAGCCTAACAATATCAGCCAGCAGCCGCCCAGAATTGCCGCATACATTAGATGCGACAGTTCTGGGACTGTACCCGGCTCTTCCCGATTTACCCTGGTGCGTTGGCAAATCGGGGTAATAAGGAGTTATTGGCAGCCCATAGCTGCCAATAAGTCCTAGATTAATCATGTCAGGCGTCTATGAGACACCCTCCATGATTAATCTGTAAATTACAGTAAATAAACACACACACCCGAAAAAGTCCTTTATTAGAAATAAAAAACACAAACATATACCCTGGTTCACCACTTTAATCAGCCCCAAAAAGCCCTCCATGTCCGGCGTAATCCAGGATGCTCCAGCGTCGCATCCAGCGCTGCTGCATTGAGGTGACCGGAGCTGCAGCAGACACCGCCGCTCCGGTCACCTCCACACAGCTAATGAAGACAGCCGTGCGATCAGCTGAGCTGTCAGTGAGGTTACCCGCTGTCACTGGATCCAGCGGTGGCCGCGGGTAACCTCAGTGACAGATCAGCTGATCGCGCTACTCACCGCCGCTCCTATCACCTCCACGCAGCAACTGAGGTGAGTAGCGCGATCAGCTGAGCTATCACTGAGGTTACCCGCGGCCACCGCTGGATCCAGTGACAGCGGGTAACCTCACTGACAGCTCAGCCGATCGCGCGGCTGTCTTCATTAGCTGTGTGGAGGTGACCGGAGCGGCGGTGTCTGCTGCAGCTCCGGTCACCTCTATGCAGCAGCGCTGGAAGCGACGCTGGACTATCCTGGATTACGCCGGACATGGAGGGCTTTTTGGGGCTGATTAAAGTGGTGAACCAGGGTATATGTTTGTGTTTTTTATTTCTAATAAAGGATTTTTTCGGTTGTGTGTTTATTTACTGTAATTTACAGATTAATCATGGAGGGTGTCTCATAGACGCCTGACATGATTAATCTAGGATTTAGTGGCAGCTATGGGCTGCCAATAACTACTTATTACCCCGATTTGCCAACGCACCAGGGTAAATCGGGAAGAGCCGGGTACAGTCCCAGAACTGTCGCATATAATGTATGCGGCAATTCTGGGCGGCTGCTGGCTGATATTGTTAGGCTGGGGGGCTCCCATAACGTGGAGCTCCCCATCCTGAGAATACCAGCCTTCAGCCGTATGGCTTTATCTGGCTGGTTTTAAAATTGGGGGGACCGCACGCCGTTTTTTTTAATTATTTAATTATTTATTTCACTGCACAGTATACACACACACACCGGCTGCTGTGATTGGGTGCAGTGTGACACCTGTCACTCAGCGTGGGGGCGTGTCTCACTGTAACCAATCATAGGCGCCGGTGGGCGGGGAAAGCAGGGAATACGAGATTGTTTAATGGGCGGCCGGCTTTTTCAAAACAGTAAAAGCCGCCGGAGCAGTGTGAACGCCGTGCAGCGCCGGAGATCGGGGATCGGTGAGTATATGAGAAAGGGGGATAGACTGACATGGACTGAGAGTGAGGGACAGAGATAGTGACCGACTGACAGAGATTAGTGAATGACAGACATTGTGAGGCGCTTCAGAACGCAGCTCTTCAGCTGCGCTCTGAAGCGGACCTTTTTAAAGCTGCGGTGCAGAGCGCACACCTGCGCACATAGCATCAGACACCAAAATCGTATGAGGGATGTCACACGTTACAATTCACTAGGTTCGTGCAACAAAATGCTCAATTCTAGACAAAGATACGATGTGTTTGCGATCAACGGTTTTGCGTTCAATCCTGATCGCACGTAGCTGTCACACGCAGATACCTCACAAACGATGCCGGATGTGCGTCACTTACAACTTGACCCCAACGACGGATTATGAGATATATTGAAGCGTGTGTAGCGGGCTTTAGGGCTATAGATTGTTTTAGAGTTAGACTTAGGCGGGCTTTGCACACTGCGACATCGCAGGTACGATGTCTGTGGGGTCAAATTGAAAATGACGCACTTCCGGCATCGCATGCGACATCGCAGTGTGTAAAGTCTCGATGATACAATTAACGAGCGCAAAAGCGTCGTAATCGTATCATCGGTGCAGCGTCGGCGTAATTCATAATTACGCTGACGCGACAGTCCGATTTTGTTCCTCGCTCCTGCGGCAGCACACATCGCTGTGTGTGAAGCCGCAGGAGCGAGGAACATCTCCTACCGGCGTCACTGCGGCTTCCGTACGATATGCGGAAGGAAGGAGGTGGGCAGGATGTTTACATCCTGCTCATCTCCGCCCCTCCGCTCCGATTGGCCGCCTGCCGTGTGACGTCACAGTGACGCCGCATGACCCGCCCCCTTAACAAGGAGGCGGGTCGCCGGCCACAGGGACGTCGCACGGCAGGTGAGTGTGTGTGTGAAGCTGGCGTAGCGATAATTTTCGCTACGCCAGCTATCACCACATATCGCTGCTGCGACGGGGGCGGGGACTATCGCACTCGGCATCGCAGCAGCATCGGCCTGCGATGTCGCAGTGTGCAAAGTGCCCCTTAGGGCTAGGGATAGGTTTAGGGTTGAGCTAAGGGTTAAGGTTAGACTTAGGATAGAGTTAGGATCTGCTTAGGGATTGGGTTAGCATTAGGGTTAGCGTGAGGCTTAGAGGTTAAATCCTGAAATTTTTAGAAAACAGAACTGCAAGATACTGCTGAACAAAGACCACAGCCAGAAAACTAAAAAAATCAATCAGGCGAGTGATTGCTATGGTGTTCCGTATTATTTTCCAGCATCTCCACCAATAAAGCCGTCTCTAGAACCGCCTGATAATCCAGAACATTCATTACTCCGCACCGATCAGATCTTGTTGCTTCTTGTTCTGGATTTGAAATTCTAAGAGCGTGTTCCTCTCGATTGGCAGAGCCACGACCTCTATGGGGGCGAATCTAGATGTATTTTTAAAGTGGTGGTAGTTTATTTGTCGCTGAACATGACACATGATGGAGCGATGGCCGCATTGGACATGCCGCTCGTAATGATGGAGGCCTCATGTCTGCTCCATTAATAATGCAGCACCTTACAAGGTGTCATCATACAGATGTCAGCTCCGGAGGAACGCGGACTCAGCTCTGTCTCCTATGTTATCTACGGTACAAATTATTATCTGGGAGAAGCTCACATAATGCCTCGAGGGTCGGTGTCCAGGGTTACTTGTAATTACGGATTACATGCTGACATGTTGCTGACAATTATATGGAATGTGACGCTTGTGGGCAGGCAGGCGGCCGTCACTGGCCCCGAAACCACATCAGTGGCCGGAGGATAGGACGACGACCCCCTGCGTGACGTTATACAGTAATTGTGATGTTCTCCGGCTATTATAAGGGATGACAGCAAATCTCCCGATGCCTGCAGCTCCCGTCCCCAGGGATCCTGAAATAGCAGAGCACTGCAATAAGGCAGGCGGAAGACGTAAGGTTATTACAGATATGTACCTCTATATAAATGTCACCCTGGAGACCTGTCAGGCTTCTATGTCACGCTACCTGAGGGCAGAATCCTACAGAAGGGCATCAATGGAGACGTTTAGATGACTACGGCTGGTACTGAAATCAATAGAAATGTAGAGTGGCCCGGGGCCGGTAGTCGTGGGTGAGGGATTGACTTCAGATGCCCTGACATGCTACATAAGAGACATGGTACTGGCTGGGTTTGTGGACTTGAGTCGTGTGGGCTGTACGGAGGGAGACTCCACCTGGGAAAGTCGCCTAATCGGCTATCTCACCCCTTTCTTTTGAGGCTTTGGGCCTTGTTGCTAGAGTCCCGTCCTACATGTCTTCCTGTCTGGGGCAACTCCGCTATAAGGTCGGTCTCTAGGTTCAACAATTGTCACACAGTTTTTGGCTCCAAACTCGCTAAGTGTCCCAGCGGCATCTGACGCTGTTCACACAGAAAAGTCTGACACTCCACGCCATGCCTCCTTTGGTGCTTTTGAGTTTAACAGACAGGCTCAGGCATCGACCAGCTGTGTGTTCATTAGTGATTGGGCTTGCAGGAGTTAATTTCTGCTACTTATCTCTTGGATCACATGTTGTGGGAGACCTATCACAGTCACTCCCCACCTTGTTAAAATGGAGGAGCCTGCCTTCCCATGCCGACTATAGCTTGGGATACATTGGTCCTTGTGCTGTTGTATCCCAGTCCTGCTGGTGAATGTATTGCTTTTTGAGTGGAGTCGTTGTGGAGTTCTCTCGTCGTCTTGTTGTTTCCTCCTTGCTCTTATTTTCCTCCTCATCACTTCATGTCTGATTACTCTGTGTGAGCGTGCTGTGTGATGGAGTTTTGGTTTCCCCTGTTTGTCCTTATCTGTGGGTTTTACCACTCCTGTCCCGGCCCTCTCCTGGGCTGAGGGAGAGAGGGTATTAGATCAGGGTTGTACAGGAACAGGGTAAGGAAGGCGGCCCAGACATCGTCACCATCAGATGTATCTCTGGGGTCAGGGACAGCCAGTGCCAGTCTAGGAGCCCTGGTCCCTGGTAATCCCATCACACCCCATGATAACATTGTTCTGTACTCAGTGTCTCGATCATCACCTCATGATCTCGCTATCTCATTCTGGTCTCCTTTCTCCTTTTGCTGCCTCGGATCACCCACTGCATGCAGCTTTAGTGACCTACAGGCTATATGCCCGTGTCTGTCGCACACTGGGTTTTAAGTAACTTTCTAGATGAAACAGTCTCTTTCCCTATCAGCTAACCCCTCCCATTGTGGGCTGGTCCCAACACTTAATTGTCTCTGACCCTGCTCACTGTCTGTTGCTGGTTCAGTACACAAGCCACTAACAGGAGAGTACACAACACTATACATGAAAACATTATAATATGTTACATTACTACGCATAGTCTTGCTGTACACCACACAATACAATCCACATAGCTCGATATTTACACATTACACAACATGACAATACAATAATGCAATTGGCGTCTTCAGGGAAAGGAAGGCGACAGCAACAGTATCTCAACTAAAGTGGCCTAGAAACAAGTATACAGTGCCCCTCCAACAGGTGAATAAACTGTGGGTGTCAGCTGTACACTACAGCTGACTCCATGCTGCCTCAGCCACAAGTGGTATTTGCACTGATTGTGACCATTTACCTCCCTTAGATGCAGCTATCAATAGCAATAGCGGTATCTAGAGGGTTAATTAAGGAAGGACTCTCCATCTTTATCCCTATTAGCTCCCCATGATTACCAATGGGGTACTGATGCTTTCCGTCACCGGGACCGGGGCTCCTACACTGGCCCTCAGACTAAGGGGGCCCTGGCTATCCCTTATCTCAGAGTTACCTCTGATAGTGAGGAGGTCTGGGCCTCCTTCCTAACCAGCCCTGATCTAGTACCCCCTCCTTCCTTACCCTGGTGGTGGGGGGTAAGGCTTGACAAGAGTGTGTTAACACCAACAGTAATAGCCAAACAGGAGAAGCCAAAACTCTATCATACGCTCACACAGAGTAATCAGACAACAAATGATAAGGAGGAAAGCTAAGAGAAGGGAGGGAAAAAAAACAGATGACAGAAGGAAATCACCAGTTACTGGAACACAACAGCACAAAAACCGGTTTACCAAAAAGCTATAGTCGGCATGGGAAGACAGGCTCCTCCATCTTAAAAAGGTGGGAAGTGACTGTGATTGGTCTCCCAGAACATGTGATCCAAGAGGGATTAACAAACTCTCTGACAGCAGTTTTTAATATTCTGAGAGGTGCCATTTGTTTTTTTTTTCCAATATGTAGGCCCCTAAAAGTCACTTGATATCCTAAAAAAATCGAAACAGTCCCAGCATGCCACCATCATTGCTCAGGTCAGTGACTGGCTGCAGCGGTCATGTATGCGAAAACGCGGGACCCTCATAAAAATATCATCAGTTATAGGAAAGGCTTCTTTAACACTTAAAGGGCTTATCCACTTTAGGAAAAAATTGGGAATGTTGGCAACTACAAAATCATGTACTATACATAATTCACAAGACCACTGCAGCCAATCACTGGACTCCGCGGTCACGTGCTGTACACATAGTTTTAGTTACACCCCAGTCCTTCTAGAAACTTCCCATCTGTAGGAGGGTCTGTGCTTTTTTGGCCATTAATTTGCTAGAATTGTTCATGAAAAATCAGGACAGTCTCACCATAAAACAGTCACCGCTTAGGTCAGTGACTGGCTGCAGCGGTCACATATGCAAAAATGTGGGACACTCATAAATATCTCATCAGTTATAGGCTTCATTAACACTTAAAGGGCTTGTCCACTTTAGGAAAAATTTGGTAATGTTGGCAACTACACAGTCATGGGCAATACATCATTCACTTGACCACTGCAGCCAATCACTGGACTCATTAGTCACGTGTTCTATACATAGTTTTAGTTACACCACAATCCTTCCAGAACTACCCATCTGTGGGTGGCTCTGCGCTTTTTTACCCATGAACTTGCTAGAATTGTTCATGAAAAATCAGGACAGTCTTGGCATAAAAGAGTCACTGCTTAGGGCAGTGATTGACTGCAGCGGTCACGTGTTCACTAAAGTAGAGACCAGCTGCATTGGATTTTTTTCTTTATTTAGCCTTTATCATGTTTTTGGCTACATTTTGATGAACCCTACAAAACGCCTTTAAATGAACGGATTATGTCCCCCCAGAAAGGGAGTTGGTTGCTCTTAAAGGGGCAGGACGCCGAGTCAGAAAATCACTCCGATATATCATTTTTTACATCTAGATTTGACATATGTCTTATTTTTGTTATTAGCCTCGTGCCACAGGGATGAATGATCATTTAGTCTATATATTAGTCAGAGCGCTGATGACGGCGATCCAGCCAGCCATAAGAGGGATTTGCTATTAACAGGCGCCACAGTCCAGTAATGCAGAACTGTTCTGGGCTGTCAGACACCGGGAGAAATTTCCTCACGCCTGGAGCACAAGACAGATATTTCTGAAATACATTATCCACGTACCTTACCAGTAAAGCTTATTGGCTCTTTCCACACTAATGACTAAACTGAACTGGCCCTTTAAGAGTTAAAGAAGCCTTCCCTATAACTGAAAGTGGTTTAAGAAAAAGATGTATTCCAGTTTCCCATAGCGATCAATCATGGTAATGTATGTATTACATCCCTATATGTTACCAATCATGATAAGATACACAATTTTTAACCTTATATGACCAAAGAAGAGTACCCCTTTAAGTATTAGGCGGGCTTTGCACACTACGACATCGCAGGTGCGATGTCGGTGGGGTCAAATCGAAAGTGTCGCACATCCGGCGTCGCAGTCGATATCGTAGTGTGCAAATCCTTTTCTGCATTGCAGCCGGGACGCAGGTAGGAGATGGTCCTCACTCCTGCGGCTTCACACACAGCGATGTGTGCTGCCGCAGGAACGAGGAACTACATCGTACCTGTCGCTGCACCGGCATTATAGAAATGTCGGACCCTACACCGATGATACGATAACGACGCTTTTGTGCTCGTTAATCGTATCAAAAAGGATTTGCACACTACAATATCGACTGCGACGCCGGATGTGCGTCACTTTCAATTTGACCCCACCGACATCGCACCTGCGATGTCGTAGTGTGCAAAGCCCGCCTTAGACCCATATTTCTGATGTGGAGGGCCCCTTTAAGTATTTCAATGGCCACAACTTATAAATTGCGCAGGAGGTGTGCCAATGTTACTGCATCACCTCAGCTTTTTTGGGGATCGGACTAAGTAAATATTATGAAGCACCATACTGGAGGCATCATACTCTGTTTGAGGGCATTATTCTGTTTAGGGGCATCATTTAGTGGTGGGGAACTGGGAGGACATCATAGACATGGTGGGTTAATTATGGGCATCATACAGTGTGGGGGGCAGCATTGTTTGGCGCCACTGTGAGTTCATCTCTATGTGAAGAGTGCACCATACAAAGTGTGGCGGAATTAGGTGCACCATAAAATATTGAGAGGATCATTAATTGGGGGCACTGTAGGGAACCACATTGTGTGTGGATGCATCATACTGTGTGTGAGGGCACTGCCGTGCATCATGCTGGGTGTGGGGCATCATGCATTGTGGGGTACTGCAGGGTATTATACTGTGTATTGAGGCACTGTAACGCATCATACTGTGTGTGGGGCTGTGGGGGCATCATACTGTTTGTGGGGCACTGTAAGGTAGCATACAGTGTATGGGTATCATAATGTGTGAGGGGACATCATGCTATGTATTGGGGTACTGTGGTGCATCATACTGTATGTGGGGGTATCGTACTGTGTGTGGGGACTTTAGGATCAAGATGCTGTGTATGAGGCACTGTAGAGTATCATACTGTGTGTGGGGCACTGTAGAGTATCATACTGTGTGTGGGGCACTGTAGGGTATTATACTGTGTGTTGGGGTTGTGGGGACATCATTTAACATGGGGCACTGTAGGGTATCATACTATGCATGGGGCACTGTAGGGTATCATACTGTGTGTGGGGCACTGTAGGGTAGCATACAGTGTTTGGGTATCATAATATGTGAGGGGGCATTGTACTGTTTATTGGGGCACTGTGGTGCATAACACTGTATGTGGGGGTATTGTGCTGTGTGTGTGTGTGTGTGTGTGCTTTAGTAGCATCACACTGTGTGGGGCACTGTAGGGTATCATACTGTGTGTGGGGCACTGTAGGGTATTACACTGTGTGTGGGGCACTGTAGGGTATTATACTGTGTGTGGGGCACTGTAGGGTATTACACTGTGTGTGGGGCACTGTAGGGTATTATACTGTGTGTGAGGCACTGTAGGGTATTATACTGTGTGTGGGGCACTGTAGGGTAGCATACTGTGTGTGTGGGGCACTGTAGGGTAGCATACTGTGTGTGGAGCACTGTAGGGTAGCATACTGTGTGTGGGGCATTGTAGGGTATCATACTGTGTGTGGGGCACTGTAGGGTATTATACTGTGTGTGGGGTATCATACTGCATCGGGCACTGTAGGGTATCATACTGTGTGGGTCACTGTAGGGTATCATACTGTGTGTGAGGTATTGTAGGGTATCATACTGTGTGTGAGGTATTGTAGGGTATTATACTGTGTGTGGGGCATTGTAGGGTATCATAGTGTGTATTGGTCACTGTAGGGTATTATACTGTATGTTGGGGCTGTGGTGGCATTATACTGCTTGGGGCACTGTAGGATATCATACTGTGTATTAAGGCATCATAGTATGTGGAGGGGCACTGTGGGACATCATACTGTATGGGGGCATTGTAGGGTATCATAGTGTGTGTTGGTCACTGTATAGTGTTATACTGTGTGTGGGGCACTGTAGGGTATTATACTGTGTGTGGGGCACTGTAGGGTATTATAACGTGTGTGTGGCACTGTAGGGTATTATACTGTGTGTGGGGCACTGTAGGGTATTATACTGTGTGTGTGGCACTGTAGGGTATTATACTGTGTGTGGGGCACTGTAGGGTATTATACTGTGTGTGGGGCACTGTAGGGTATTATACTGTGTGTGGGGCACTGTAGGGTATTATACTGTGTGTGTGGCACTGTAGGGTATTATACTGTGTGTGGGGCACTGTAGGGTATTATACTGTGTGTGGGGCACTGTAGGGTATTATACTGTGTGTGTGGCACTGTAGGGTATTATACTGTGTGTGGGGCACTGTAGGGTATTATACTGTGTGTGGGGCACTGTAGGGTATTATAACGTGTGTGTGGCACTGTAGGGTATTATACTGTGTGTGGGGGCATCAAACTGCTTGGAGCACTGTAGGGTATCATATTGTGTGGGGTATCATACTATGTGGAGGGGCACTGTGGGGCATCATACTGTGTGGGGGCATCATTTTGTAGTAGGGTAATGTGTGGGCATCATACTGTGTGTGGCACTGTAGGGTATTATACTGTGTGTGGGGCACTGTAGGGTATTATACTGTGTGTGGGGCACTGTAGGGTATTATACTGTGTGTGGGGCACTGTAGGGTATTATACTGTGTGTGGGGCACTGTAGGGTATTATACTGTGTGTGGGGCACTGTAGGGTATTATACTGTGTGTGGGGCACTGTAGGGTATTATACTGTGTGTGGGGCACTGTAGGGTATTATACTGTGTGTGGGGCACTGTAGGGTATTATAACGTGTGTGTGGCACTGTAGGGTATTATACTGTGTGTGGGGGCACTGTAGGGTATTACACTGTGTGTGGGGCACTGTAGGGTATTATACTGTGTGTGGGGGCATCATACTGCTTGGAGCACTGTAGGGTATCATATTGTGTGGGGTATCATACTATGTGGAGGGGCACTGTGGGGCATCATACTGTGTGGGGGCATCATTTTGTAGTAGGGTAATGTGTGGGCATCATACTGTGTGTGGGGCACTGTAGGGTATTATAACGTGTGTGTGGCACTGTAGGGTATTATACTGTGTGTGGGTTACTGTAGGGTATTATACTGTGTGTGGGGCACTGTAGGGTATTATACTGTGTGTGGGGCACTGTAGGGTATTATACTGTGTGTGGGGCACTGTAGGGTATTATAACGTGTGTGTGGCACTGTAGGGTATTATACTGTGTGTGGGGCACTGTAGGGTATTATACTGTGTGTGGGGCACTGTAGGGTATTATACTGTGTGTGGGGCACTGTAGGGTATTATACTGTGTGTGGGGCACTGTAGGGTATTATACTGTGTGTGGGGCACTGTAGGGTATTATAACGTGTGTGGGGCACTGTAGGGTATTATACTGTGTGTGGGGCACTGTAGGGTATTATAACGTGTGTGTGGCACTGTAGGGTATTATACTGTGTGTGGGGCACTGTAGGGTATTATAACGTGTGTGTGGCACTGTAGGGTATTATACTGTGTGTGGGGGCATCATACTGCTTGGAGCACTGTAGGGTATCATATTGTGTGGGGTATCATACTATGTGGAGGGGCACTGTGGGGCATCATACTGTGTGGGGGCATCATTTTGTAGTAGGGTAATGTGTGGGCATCATACTGTGTGTGGGGGCACTGTGGAGCATCCTACATAATAATGTGTAAAACGTATCACTGTTTGGGGGGCATCATACTGTGTGGTGGGCACTGGATTAAAAGAAGGTACTATTCAAGCATCATAATATGCTGGGTATATACTGTGGGTGCTGTGGGGGCATCTTTTGGGAACCGCATTGCAAGCGGGCATGCGAGTGGTAACACTAGGGGGCTTCACTATGGACTCTATTTCTGTGTAGATGTACAAAATTGACTGTCCCAAAGCGAGGTATGACAAATATATATATACCCTCTTTCAAAGTTTGGCGTTACACGGTCTACCTGTCTGTAGACCCCCAGAGTGCTGGTGCTCGAGGGGTTCAAAGTTTTATAAAACATATGTTTCAGATATTGAAACTTTTTGGTTTGTTTATTCCCATAAAAAAAATCTGCAATTGTCTTTTTTTTTTTTTATAAACTACAGCTGTACCTCCTGTGTCCTGCAGGTGGCGCCTGTGTTCACCAAATAAATGACCACTGGTGCTGCAGCATCGGTCAGTGACCAACTAGAGATATGTCTATGATAAGATGGGACCGAGTTACCACAATTCAGGCTCTGATGAGTGAGGGCAGTTTTATATCTATTTTTTTTTTATAATTAAAGCTTTTTGGGGCCCGCCAGCTGGCATAGGGTCTTATAGGTCACGCAATGCTCCCTGGGAAAAAAGTACCGTATATAAATTAGCTCTCACTTTTCCTTCATACATGTCTCAGGCCGGCGCAGTGCGGAGATGTCTCTGCAGCAGCTGGTTAACCCTTGATAGACAGCTCTATTCCCAGATGACGGATCCCCGGACACCCATCTTGCACGGTCTGTCAGGGACGGATGTGACCTGTCAGGCTGAGTGATATGTTCTAGTGTCGCTCACATTTCAGGACTGCAATTTCCCATTTTCTATTGGCCACGGGAAGTTGTAGACGTTCAGTATTGCTTAAAGGGGGACTCTACCCAACGTGCAGACCTTATTTTACACCTGAGCCATCATTATAAATTGTAACAAGACGATGGCCGGATGTAATAGAAATAGACAAAATAAGTGTGCGGTGTTCTAACTTACTTAAAGGGGACCTGTCACCCGGTCAAATGCCTCCAGGTTTGATTTTATTCCCTCTGTTCCCCTGAGTGTACCGCTTTTGAGTTCAAATCCGTCTTATGGTTTCAGACATATGGGTGTTTTTATTTAGTGCTATTTTTTTTAATACCAGGGGGTGTGGTTTACATGCTAATTCTGTAGAGCAGTCTAAAGACACGCCCCCGAGGAGCATGCGAGCCACGCCCCTTTTCTAAAGACCCTAAAAGTTAACATTAAATGAAAAGACTCATATCTCTGGATTTTAAAAAAAAACACCTGCCATATTTCCACAGCACTTAAGACATCATCTCTGTCCCCATTGGGGCTCACAATCTACATTCCCTATCATTATGTCTTTGGAGTGTGGGAGAAAACCAGAGAACCCAGAGAAAACCCACACATAAAGACAGGGAGAACTCATTGGAGAAGCTTTCCTTGGTGGGATTGGAATCCAGGACCCCAGTGTTATTAATATACTGTATATGAGCAATGTTAATTATGGTAGTATTAAATTGTCATTAATATGACCTGTACTGTTATATGGCTACTGATATTGATGTTACTGTATGAGCCATAATATTGTGGATGGTACCATCATACTATTAAATGGGCACTTTCATGGCTGATACTAGTATAGGGCCATTGATGTATTATATGGTTACTAATATGGCTGGTACTATTATATAGGCAGTGAGATTGATGGTATTATTATATGGTTACTATATTACCTGATACTATGTTTGGACACTGAAATCAATGGTATTATTATATAGTTACTGTATTAGCTGATACTATGTATGGACACTGAAATCAATGGTATTATATGGTTTCTAATATATCTGGAACTATTATATGGGCACTGACCTCAATGGCATTACTATATGGTTACTAATATGGCTGATACAATGTATAGGGACTGAGATTGATGGTATAATTATACGGCTATTAATACATCTGGTACTATGTATGGACATTGATCAATGGTATTACTATATGGTTACTAATATGGCTGGTACTATGTATGGGCACTGAGATCAATGGTATTACTATATAGTTACTAATATGGCTGGTACTATGTATGGGCACTGAGATCAATGGTATTACTATATAGTTACTAATATGGCTGGTACTATGTATGGGCACTGAGATCAATGGTATTACTATATAGTTACTAATATAGCTGGTGCTATTATGTGGTCTGTGAGATCCATGGTATTACTATATGGTTACTAATATGGCTGATGCTATGTATGAGCACTGAGATTGATGGTATTATTATATGGTTACTAATATAGCTGGTACTATTATATGGCCACTGAGATTGATGGTATTATTATATGGTTACTAATATAGCTGGTACTATTATATGGCCACTGAGATTGATGGTATTATTATATGGTTACTAATATAGCTGGTACTATTATATGGCCACTGAGATTGATGGTATTATTATATGGTTACTAATATAGCTGGTACTATTATATGGCCACTGAGATTGATGGTATTATTATATGGTTACTAATATAGCTGGTACTATTATATGGGCACTGAGGTCGATGGTATTATTATATGGTTACTAATATGGCTGGTACTATTATATGGCCACTGAGATTGATGGTATTATTATATGGTTACTAATATAGCTGGTACTATTATATGGCCACTGAGATTGATGGTATTATTATATGGTTACTAATATAGCTGGTACTATTATATGGGCACTGAGGTCGATGGTATTATTATATGGTTACTAATATGGCTGGTACTATGTATGGGCAGTGAGATTGATGGTGTAAATGACTAATAATGGTATTGTGATATGGGCACCAATACTTATGGCACTGTTATATGGCCAATAACGGCTTCTATGTGTGGTACTAGTATAAAGACATTGAAATGAAAGGTATTATTATTGGACTATATAGTGACAGTGGACCCTGCCTGTATGAATGACAGTCTATGGTTGGCACTAATGTGTAGACACTAATTGGGCTGGTAATGTTATCTGGGTGTCCCTATTTTATGGGCACTAACATGCAGAGTCCTGTTCTCCTGTCCTGTGTGCGGGACTATAGGGCGGCAGATGGTACGGAGATGGCAGTAATGTATGGACCCACACGGGCACTGCTGCGTAGGTGGCACCATTGTTCGGCTGCTTCTTCTTTGCTCCCGTCCTCCTCCCGATACTGTACATATGCTGTTCGGGGTGTCGTCATGGCAGGCACGTGGCGGTGCTCGCACCACTAGTGATTTTTTGTGCCATGTGACCGCAGAAAGGAACAGCTGTGCAGATCTTTTAAGGGAAAATACATAAATTATCCAAGGAAAAGGCTGGAACAGATGGCAGGTTATCCATTGTGAGGCCTCCACCATAATTCTCAATTACTCTTCTCCATGACACACAGTATGGAATAATTGCAAAGAAAAACCCGCGTGCTCCGGCGGTGAGAGCGGTGAGAGCGGATGGTTATTCTTGCCTCTGAGCGCAGAGTCCAAGAGATTCCTAAGTGAATGTTTTTTAACCACTGAATAACCGGAGAGGAGATAAGTGATGGCGTCTATTCACTGGTCAGCCTATCGAGCCTACTAGCATCTGCCCTATTCAGCACCCCACTACACCACCCCTGCCTGCCAATCAGTGCCTACACCGATCCACCCAATCTACCACCTATCCATCTATCATATTCATCAGGCCTCTTGTGGCGCCCTGGACTAGCCAGGTCGTCACAGGTACTACAACATACACCCCCACCCTGAGACAGGCACATCAGCTAGACACAAAATCCTTGTTGCCTCCCTCCAGGGGCTGATGTCCACACCAGGTGGGGGGGAGCCAGGCAGATGGCCCCACCCACTGAGGAGTTCACAGTCCTGGAGGCGGGAGAAGGAAGTCAGTTGAGTTAGGGAAGTGAAGGAGTGAAGTAGTAGTGGAGGAGTAAACTGACCGTGTCCGGGTGTGTGGTCCGGGCACTAAGGGCAAGGTTGGCAGACGGTGGTGGCCGTCTGCAGGAGAGGCAGATCGACGCGGAACCGTAGGACCGGGGACGGGCGGTGGCCCGCCGGTACCGAACCGGGGAGCGAAGTGAAGCCAGCACACACAGGCAGAGCCTGCGGACCCCGACCAGGCTTGGAGTCGCCATTAGAGGTCAAATCCATCAGTGACCGGAACCCCAGGGGTTTCCTAACAGCCAAGACCCGATTGAAAGCAACCGTCCGACCAGCAAAAGGAAATACAGCTACCGCCACAGCTAGAGTGCCAAGGGCCAGAGCCTGCGGGCAAAAGGGCTCCTCCGGCACATATATACGCTGGGGAGCGGGTTACCGGTGAGAATCCATCGGGACCGAACATACACAAAGGTGCAGGGAAAGGCAGCCACCACTAACCGTCCAGGAGAAGCCACAGCAGCCAGCTGCGGGACCCGCCCATCCAGCCGTTTGGTTTACCAGAGACTTTGTGTATATTTGTGGCTGAGTGAGTACAACCGTGCCATCCGGCACCGCGCTGCGCAGTCCAGGCGACCCTGTACCCATCCAACCCTGCACCCATCCAACCCTGCTTCCCCGTCATCTCACCGGGCCCCGGGACCACCAACCCCTACCCACGGAGGGGGAAAACAACATCCCAGCTGCTCCCTGCCATCGCTCCCAGGATCCCCGTCACCAGCAGCGGTGGTGCCCAACCTCACCACAACCCGTGGGTGGCGTCACGGACCAAATCCCCAAACCAAACTACCCCCTTTCACTCACGGGCGAGGAGCGCCGCTCGAGTCCCCGGATCCGGCCCACCGCTCGAGCCACGGAGCAGCCAACGCAGCAGCGCCGGACCCGAGCGTTAGCGAGCGCAGCGGCGTCCTTCCCCGCCCGCGACAACTTGGCGTCACAAACAGGATCTTACCGTTCTGCCGGCTGGTAGAAGTGCGCCTTGTGCCCCGCCGAAAAATTTCAGAAACCGCCATCTTGGGCGCGAAGATTTTCCCGCTCGAGCTTCTTCTCGAGCAGTGGAGGCGCGAAAGCAGAAGCCCCGCCCCTGAAGAGGAGCTGCCGAGAAAAGACCAAGGGGGGACGGATGGTGTCCGGCCGCATGTAAACCGAGGCCATAAAAGCAGGGACGCTAGGACTCTGACGCCATTTGGTTCCTGGAAGATACCGCTGCCAACATGCACTGTCCATCCAGTAGCCCCGCAGTCCCCGAGCCCACGCCCGGCACCGCAGCGTGGGTAGAAATCCGGACCGTCCGTCTGAGCAGCCGTCTGCAGGTGAAAGTGCAGCTCCTCCTGGAGGAGTGAGAGGCCGACATGGCAGATGTGGTGGCGGCTATACGGAGACGCGAGGTGGAGGAAGTATTGGAGGAGCGGGTAAGCGACCCACGCCTCTGTGTTCCTACAGGATCGGTCGTCGCGGCTGAGGGGCCCGGTCTGTGCCCGCTCACCCTGCTGCCTCTCCCGCTACCCATGTTGGCTGCTGCTGCCCCGCCACTAGGCCCGCTACCCCCACAACCGGTAGCGGAACCCTGCCTGTCCGCCCGAGCGGACCAGCCTGCAGACGATGTCCGCAGATGACCCGCACCGCTTCCGTGGAAGCTCCCGAGGGCAGCGTTGGTCTGCGAAGACACACCGGTGGCATCGGGAGTGACCGCACCCAGTACCGTTCCGTCTCCGGTGATCCGTTCCGTCCAGGAGGAGGCGGAGGCTCAGCAGATGAGGACCCCTTTTCCTTTATCCCCCGCCTCGGCTGAGGCTGCGCCGGGTCGCCGCTGTGAGGCAGCACCCCAGGCCATGACACTGCGGGACCTTCCACAGCGAACGCCAGTAGTGGGCAGTGTGAAGGAGATCCTGCGGGGCCCGACCTGCGTGCAGGGGCAGACAGACGCCCTTTATTGGGACAGGGAGCCGAGCCAGCTGGGCCGGGAAATTGCGCAGAGGGAAAAGCGGAAGGCTGAGCTGATAGCCCGCACGATTCAAGAAAAAGAGAACCTCCGCAGAGCCACCTTCCGGGTACGGGGCCCGGGATACGAGGGTCAGGTGCGAAGATTTGACCCCCGCCGGGGGTATGGATTTGTTTTCGAGCCGGGCCTGGAAGCCGAGGTGTTTGTGGCCCGTCGGGATGTTAATGCCCACCTGCCAGAGGGCCACCCGGGCCGTAACTTGCTCTCAGGCGATCTAGTGACATACACGCGGCTCTGCGGAGAGAGGGGCTGGTTTGCCCTTGATGCCAAGCTGAGAGGAGGCCAGGAGGCCCAAGAACTGGCCCAGTCCCCTCCTCCGGCCTGTGGTGTGGACTTGAAATAAGGCAGCTGTTCCTCCGTTGCACCGTTGTCCCCTTTGGGACCACCAGTACCGTAACCTGTTAAGTAAATGAATGAATCAAACCGAAGTTTAACCTGATTGACACCGTGATTGACCCGGCCGTTGCCGGCAAGTTGTCCCCGTAGGGACCCTTTTACCGTTGGCATGAGGAACTCTTCATGGACATGCCTGAGATCTTGCAGGGCACCCACGAACTGGTGGGATTGTAAATATGTTGGGACATATTTCCGTTGCCGCCTCCAGAGAGGCTAATTTGGAGGATGGGCCTGGAGGAAAGAGATGGCCCAGGCCCGCCACTGCCGCAACCGGTGGCGATCCTCCGGGGGTCAGGGGTCCCCCATGGACGTGGGGTCCCCTGAAGTGACAGCCGGGTGCGAGGCACCGTACCCGTTCCCGCTCGGGCAGCCTGGACCTGGACTGGGGTTAAGGGGTGCTGCCCACTTCTTAGGGGCAGCATCAGGGCTAGGTTGCTTGGGTGGGAGAGCGAGAGCCGTCCGTTATTATTAAAAGTGTATGTATATCTATGTGTTTTGCAACGTTTAAGTGACCTGCCTCCCGTAAGGGAAGATTTAAACTGCATAAACCGTTGATGTTTTATATTTTTACAGTTAAAAAAGAAAAATAAAACCGGTGATGGACGGGCAGCCCGCCGACAGTCTGCATTTAACCAAGGGGGAATGTGGCGCCCTGGACTAGCCAGGTCGTCACAGGTACTACAACATACACCCCTACCCTGAGACAGGCACATCAGCCAGACACAAAATCCTTGTTGCCTCCCTCCAGGGGCTGATGTCCACACCAGGTGGGGTGGAGCCAGGCGGTTTTCCCCACCCACTGAGGAGTTCACAGTCCTGGAGGCGGGAGAAGGAAGTCAGTTGAGTTAGGGAAGTGAAGGAGTGAAGTAGTAGTGGAGGAGTAAACTGACCGTGTCCGGGTGTGTGGCCCGGGCACTAAGAGCAAGGTTGGCAGAAGGTGGTGGCCGTCTGCAGGAGAGGCAGATCGGCGTGGAACCGTAGGACCGGGGACGGGCGGTGGCCCGCCGGTACCGAACCGGGGACACACAGGCAGAGCCTGCGGACCCCGACCAGGCTTGGAGTCGCCATTAGAGGTCAAATCCGTCAGTGACCGGAACCCCAGGGGTTTCCTAACAGCCAAGACCCGATTGAAGGCAACCGTCCGACCAGCAAAAGGAAATACAGCTACCGCCACAGCTAGAGTTCCAAGAACCAGAGCCTGCGGGCGAAAGGGCTCCTCCGGCACTTATACACGCTGGGGAGCGGGTTACCGGTGGGAATCCATCGGGACCGAACATACACAAAGGTGCAGGGAAAGGCAGCCACCACTAACCGTCCAGGAGAAGCCACAGCAGCCGGCTGCGGGACCCGTCCATCCAGCCGTTTGGTTTACCAGAGACTTTGCATATATTTGTGGCTGAGTGAGTATAACCGTGCCATCCGGCACCGCGCTGCGCAGTCCAGGCGACCCTGCACCCATCCAACCCTGCCTCCCCGTCATCTTACCGGGCCCCGGGACCACCAACCCCTACCCACGGAGGGGGAAAACAACATCCCAGCTGCTCCCTGCCATCGCTCCCGGGATCCCCGTCACCAGCAGCGGTGGTGCCCAACCTCACCACAACCCGTGGGTGGCGTCACGGACCAAATCCCCAAACCAAACTACCCCCTTTCACTCACGGGCGAGGAGCGCCGCTCGAGTCCCCAGATCTGGCCGACCGCTCGATCCACCCACCGAGCAGCCATCGCAGCAGCGCCGGACCCGAGCGTTAGTGAGCGCAGCGCAGCGGCATCCTTCCCCGCCCGCGACACTCTACACCACCTCAATCTGCCAATCAGTGCCTCCACCGATCCACCCGATCTACCCACCCATCCATCCATCATATTATCAGGCCTCTACACCACCCATGTCTGCCAATCAGTCCTTCCACCAATCCACCACCTATTCATCCATCATATTCATAAGGCCTCTACACCACCCTTGTCTGCAACTATTCCCTCCACCGATCCACCCAATCTACCCACCTATCTATCCATCATATTATCAGGTCTCTACACCAACCATGTCTGCAAATCAGTCCCTCCACCGATCCACCTAATCTACACACCCATCCATCCATCACATTCATCAGGTCTCTACACCAACCATGTCTGCCAATCAGTCCTTCCACCGATCCACCTAATCTACACACCTATCCATCCATCACATTCATCAGGCCTCTACACCACCCCTAATTACCAAGAAACCCTTCAACCTGATCTATCTACTCTGTCCGCCCATATACTTTATCCATCGATCCACCTTGTCTACCCTTCTCCCCCATCCATCATTCTACCCTATCAGCTCCATCTACTAATCGGCTTTTTCCTATCCAGCCTATATGCCCCATTCACTGAATTATCCTACCCCCACCCGCCATATCTATCCACCCCATCCCCCCATCTGTCTGATCTATCATATGTCTGACCCGTGATCTACCCTAAACAATCATTTGCCCGTTCA